>NW_015542330.1:137787-163403 GCF_001515605.1 Sinocyclocheilus anshuiensis | reverse complement strand
CGGGGGGGGGGGGTGGGGGGGGGTCTAAAAAGTAGGAGGGATCTGTGATGTCAAACATTTATTAATTAATTTATTTTCAACAAAGTTCTAGAATTATTTAAAGTTTCAATACTGGCTTATTTTATGAGGCAAAACAATAATTACTAATAAGTAGTTTATTTATTTAAGCAGAATAAATTGTACATTAAAATAAGATGTGCATTATCCAAAATGTATAAATAAACACATTCACATTTTATAAATAATGTAATATTAATATAAAAAAAATACTGTAAATAAATAAAGAGATTTGTGATGTCACACAAAAACAAACATTTAATAAAATATATAAACATTAAAAAAATGTATTATATTTATATAATAAATACAATAAACGTGCATTTAAAAAATATAACATGTAATATAAATAATACAATTATAAATCAATCAATAAAAAGATAAAGAAGATTTGTGATGTCACAAAAAATGTGAATGGAATTACTTAAAGTTGCAATATTGGCATATTTTATGAGGCATAAAAATAAGTGTATTATATTTACATAATAAATAAAATAAGCCTGTATATTTTATTTGTAATAAAGGAAAAGAAAGAAAGAAAATGAATGAAAGAAAGATGTGTGACATCACAAACAAACATTTATTATCATTATTATTATTATTATTATTATTATTATTATTAAAACTTAATTCTGGAATTATATTATTCTTATTCTTATTATTAATAATAATAATAATAATAATAATAATACTTAATTCTGGAATTATTATTAATTCTTGAATTATTTAAAGTTGCAATACTGGCATATTTTATGAGGCATAAAAATATACAAAAAAGAGAGATAAAACAAGCATAACTAGGAACATGCATTAAAGAAGTAAACATTTATAATATTAAAGGCATATTTCAGGTATATACTGTGTACAAAAGCAAAAATCACATTCACAGCAAATGCACTTTGCACCAAATTACTAAGTACTCTCATTAGCCTTGTTAAAACAATGTTTCAGTTTCATGACTATATTTTCAATAGTGTACACTTTTAACAATAACTTTTAACCCCTATTGACTTTGACTGTAAGTGCATCACTGTAAATATGATTATGATTTGAATCAAAATGATTTTCTGTGGTGCACATACAGTGTGATGTGATCAATAAAGCTTGTACTGAATCCTCCCGCTTCCTTTAATGTGCCGCGTTCATGTTTGTGTTGGCAAGCAGCGAGTTCAGCATATCATTACATAACTGTCTGTGCCAGAACAAAACACAGCATCATGACAAATATTCACAAGCCAATACAACAAGATTGCTGGAGAAAGAGCTATTGATCAAATTATGCACGTGTCCATTGAATCAGGCAGACCACAGCTGAGCCTCGCCGTATTCATTTGACATAGCGACACAGATGCTGATCCGATCTCATCTGAGATGACCATCAGCAGACCATCACATCCACAGCCGGCTAGCGTTACCATCCCAGGCTGCATCAGACGCAAATTAAACATCATTAGGTGAGAACATAATTCTGCAACTTTAAACATATAGGAAGACGCTTTTATGTTGTTCAGATTTGATTTTTCAGCTTAAAATGTATTCGAGAACATAAATGAGAACCAAATGTTCGACCCAGGAGTATTAATCACAATCTAAATTAATTATAGATGCTTTAAAAGAGATCTGAAATGTTTGCTCGTGCATTTGAGCAATTACTCATTAGATTTCCATACCACAAACAGTATTACAGTATATTGAAAGTCCAGGAAGCGAAGATTTTAATCAGCTGTACAAAAGGGCATGTATTATTTGGGGAAATCTCAGTTTACACTGAAGTGGTAATGAAATCCTGGAGTGATGATGGAGTGCTATGTGTGCTATAGATCTGTTACAGCATTATGGGAAACAAAAGCTCCGCACATGGGAAAGAAATACGAGACACAAGGTCACACTGCTGGAAACGGATGGAGAAAGGCTGTGAGCCTCATTTGTTATTCAGAAACAAAACAAAACAAAAGAGAAAAAGGCCAGTCTGTCTGTGCTCTCTAATGTGATGCAAACCTTCAGAAAGATCTTCTCAAATGTTCTGGGATTTTTTCACCGGGTTCGTGACACCAGCCGTCTGATCGATGGATTTATTTCCTGATGCCGCCGAGGCATTTCCTGTGTGTTTTTCACTACCGCATAACAATTTGATGCTATCTTAGGTTCACAATGAAAGGAATCCATCATAATGATCCTGTGATGTATAACACAACTTCTGGAATATGGCATTAATAAAATAAACACTATCTGACAATTTAACATATGGGTAATAAACTGTCAGTGTTCAGTTTTAAATGAGGGTGATCAATCAAGAAGTCTAGGAGAAGTGTTTGACAATGATCCGCAACTGCATTTTACCTTTTATTTTTTATTCATGATTTAGGCAGCATTTAACTGGATCAGATGAAGTGATTTAGTAAATTATGGAATTTGCAATATTGGCACATTTTATGAATCAAAGCAAAGCAAAGCAAAAAATAAATAAAATAAAAAATAAAATAACATAAATGTATATTATATAAATAAATGAATGAATAAATGATCAATTATAAAATATTATATTTATAGAAATATAGAAATAATTAATAGGCATTATCCAATAATACATACATACATACATACGTACATAAATATAAATAAACATATGTACATTAAATGAATGAATGAATTAATAAATAAATAAAAAACAAAAAGGTAAACAAAACAAAACATATATTATCCAACATATATAAAACGTTTTGCTTTATTTAATGAACGTGCGTTTATTTTTTATGCATTTATATATTTTGGATAACACATTTTTATTTTATTTATTTAATGTGTTTATTCAGAATAGAATAGAATAGAACAAAACAAAACAAAACAAAACAAAACGCATTGTATACAATTCTCACCCCCCCCCCCAAAACCCAAACCCCTCAGTAATATGAACCCTGGCTAACCTGACACTACCTTCACCTCGATATCTTATTATTACGTTGCCAATATTGCGTTTAAGGCCACCTTAGGGGTCATTTCTCAAAGATGGAATCTAACACTGGAAATAATAAACTTCAAGTACAGGTACATTATTTCAGTTCAGAAGAAACACATTGTGGGTCTAATAAATGTTGCTTCCCTGGTGCATTGTGGGTTTGAAAAATTATTTGAAATAATCTGTCAACTTAAATCCATTTAAAAGTATAATTCGGTCCAGCAAAAGACCTTAGCCTGGGAAATCAGATGCTTTTGGTTTGCTGTTTCTGTTTAGAGCGATTCAGACTCCCGGCTGGCAGAAACAAGCTCATTAGTGTGGGCAGCTGTTGGCTGTGTGACTAAGATGGAAAGGAAAGGGGCTCAGTACATTCTGCTTCTGTTCGCTCCATCTCTCCCTACAGCACTAAATCAATGCCACATCCATACATTTCATCCCCAAATCACTCCATCTCAGCCCCATCTCATTCCGGCTCACCCTTATGCTACTCAAGCAGAACCGCAAAGGCATCTTTACACCCATCTCATGCCATAATACTCCATCTAGTACCCATCATCCTCCTTTCATTTTCAGAGCCACTGCAACAACCTATCATCATGAGATCTGTTCAGACATGCCTTCATTTCAAAACAAGCTCATGCTGGACCAAATGCTACACCATTTCCATCTGCTTTTGAAAGAGAATATCGCAATTTTTCTTTCATTCCAAAACAGAAACAACATCATGTCTAAGCTCTAGGTATGTTGTGCTTGGCCCTGCAATTGCTGTTTGCTGTTATACATTCATGTGTATTTTTATTTATATTGAAAAAATTTAATTTAATTTAGTTATTATTAGGGGTGCCAATCGATTAATATATTTAATCGCAATTAATCGCATGATTGTCATGAGTTAACTCGTGATTAATCACAACTGAATTTAAATAATCTAATTTAAAAATCTGAATTATATAAATTAATGAACAATACATTTAATTGTTTTGTTAATTTAGTTTGATTATATATGTGTGTGTGTGTGTGTAAATTAACAAAACTAAATAAAATATAAATTATGTAAATGTGAAAGACTTTTTTATTTAGTTTAAATAATATAATTTATCAATCTAAATTATATAAATTAATGAACAACATATATTTAATCGATTTGTTCATTTAGTTTGATTATATTTGTGTGTGTGTGTGTAAATTAACAAAACTAAATAAAATATAAATTATGTAAATGTGAAAGACTTTTTTATTTAGTTTAAATAATATAATTTATCAATCTAAATTATATAAATTAATGAACAACATATATTTAATCGATTTGTTCATTTAGTTTGATTATATTTGTGTGTGTGTGTGTGTGTGTGTAATGTGTATAGTATAACAATAATCAGACATACATACATACATACAGGGATTGTACTTGGCTTACTTAACATTCTAAATTTATTTTCTATTTAACATTAATTAATATAACATAATGGCTCTGGTACAGTAAGGACTCAGGCCAGAACACCATGGTGCTGAATAATTACCATTTTGATAAACAATCATTTTTAGATGGTACTTCAAATAATACTATGGATTTCCTATACATGAGCAAATAAATAAATAAATAAAATAATGTTCACATCACCATGGTAGCATGTCCAAAAACACTTTAATAACAGAACTTTTTGTTTGTGCTGTGAAATGAGTCTAGCGCCTGAAGAGACCAGAGCATCTAATGCTATTATGAAGCAAAGCATGCTATCCCATTATTAGGCAGCTAGTGTGATGTGGCTGTAAAACAGCTTATGTATCAGATGCACTGCACAGTCATACTGTTTTCCTTGCAAAATTACCCTGGAGTGACCAGAACATAAGCCATAATACGCTTTCCGCT
This sequence comes from Sinocyclocheilus anshuiensis, assembly GCF_001515605.1. NCBI lineage: Eukaryota > Metazoa > Chordata > Actinopteri > Cypriniformes > Cyprinidae > Sinocyclocheilus > Sinocyclocheilus anshuiensis. The sequence goes on along the minus strand of NW_015542330.1, from coordinate 158,520 downwards.
GTTGCCTTGGGTACGCTAAGTTGGCAGGGAGCTAATATTTTGAGCTGCTCTTAACTGACTAGCTCATTTACGCATTATACAAACTAAAGAGTCCTGCTGGGCATGAAAGTTCCAGCTGAAGTAAAAGGCACAAACAGAGGCATTCCCACCAACAAGTACTGCAGTGTCCAATCTTATTTGAACCTACTACTGTTGGGCGAGCTAATGCAGGAATGCCAAGTCGTTTAGCTAACCATAGTGCTTATGTGTTTTTGTTGATGTTTTTAGCGTAAATAACACACACCAAGACAATTATCTAATATTTTTGTTAGCAAGGCCTTCAAATCCTAGCATGGACTTCCTTATGCCAAGTTTTTGACAAGTACCATGGTAAAACCATGGTATTCTTGGAAGTACTGTATTCATATATAGTCACTATAATTTGTAAATATAATTGTATAATATGCTTTGAAATTGAATACAATGTAAAAATGATTTTTCAAAGTTGTAAACGAAGATTACAAGAGTACATATTAAAGAAAGTATTATTTCAGTTTACCAAACTACAGTAGGCTACATCACTTGTTTAAATTGCGTTTTTTTTTTTGCCTAAATAGCAATTATTTCTAACACACTCTTCTAAAGTGACATTATACCAAGACAATCTAATTTTTAGAGAGTTTTTATTCAAAGTACCATGGTAAGACTATATTCATAGTCACTTTAGATTTGTAAATATGATAGTATAAGAATATGCTTAGAAAATCAGTACAATGTCATTTTAAGTTGAGAATAAAGTGCATGATTTATAAGAAAATACTATTTTAGGGAACAAGAAAATGATCTTATTTTTATGTTAGCATGGCCTTCATAGTCTAGTACTGACCTCCTTATGCTATTTAAAAAACCATGGTATTCATATAGTCACTGTAGTTGTGCAAGTGTGATAAGAATATGCTTAGAAATTGAGAACACTTATTAAAAAATGATTTTTTTTAAAATTTTGGAGTATTGGAGTAATAACTCTATTTTGGTCTTTCTACTTCAAATGTTCAATATCAAATTCAAATTCAATGTCATTCGCCATTTCTTTATGAATATTTGAGAAATTCATGGGCCCTATGAAATCCGCTTTATTTTCCCCCAAATTCCGTTTTTTTTTTTCAGTTTTAATTTTTCTGGATTTTGTCCCCCCCCCCCCCATTTACATTTTTCTAGACTTTTAATGGTTCAATTAAATGGTATTAATCAAAAAGCATGACTAATTAATTTAAATAATGAAACTTAAACAATTTAACAGCAATTTATTAAAAATGTAATTTTTAAGGCCCTATGAAATGTTTTATTTTTCTCAAATTCATTTTTACCATTTTCTGGATTTAATTTTATTGGTTTCATTAAATTCTAATAATCAAAAGCATGTCCAATTAATTGATTTTATAAAAAATAATGTTACTATTATTTTATTTCTTTTTTTCTGAAAAACTGTGTTATGTATTTACATTTTTCTACTAAATAAATTCTGGTAAATATTTTTTTCTGCTACATATTCCTTAAAAATAATGTTTTAATATTTCTGTCACAGTTTCGGCAAGATAAAGCGAACTTTTATTTTGATGGGGTTTTTCTCTGTTTGTTATGAAGATAGTTTTTCTCAAAAGAAACGCTAAAATGCTCATGAAGTGCCTCTCAGAGCAGTTCTATACAGATTATGTTCATGTGTTTATGTAATCATACTTTGAGGCGGCAGAGGCTGAAAATACCATGAACGTCACGTGCGCTTCAGTATGTGTGCAGTAAACGAAACCGCGCATCTGCGCCATTCATTCACACTGAGACACTATTATACGATTTCATATTTAAATAGTATTTTTGCAGCTTAATATTCACAGACACTAGTCCACATCACGTTTTGATTTAAGTGTACTGACCTACGTTTGATTTATCCATCCAGAATTTGGCAAATTCCATGACATTCCGTGTTGTAAATTCCATTTTTATGACAAATTCACTAGCAATTTCTGAGTTAAAATTGTTTTAAACTATTTTTTTTTTTTTCAAAGTACCATAGCGTTACCATTTCTGTACAGTGCTGTTGCATTACTTTAGTAAAGGTTGCAACGTAAATGTGATCATGTTAATACAACAACAATGACGTTTAAGTAGCTTATACAACAAATCAATTTTCCTGGTTCCAGTATCATTAATTATGTGAGCGCTGTCATTAAAACATTGAGACAACATTCCCGTAACACAACATTGATTAGGCCGCACCATAAACCGATTACTGAAAGACAATCCTGTGGTGGGAAACTGCACACTTCACCACTAGATGAAAGATATTATGTAGACACGTCCACTGCCAACAAAACAATTAGTCTCGAGTCTGGACAGCAGCTTGAGAGACAATTTCATCATGATACACGGCTGACTTAGACGATCAATGGTTGTGCTTGTGTCTCCGACAGCAGCCACTTTACACAAGGCATCAAATACAAACACTTCTAAAATGATCTGGTGCAGAAACTGACTTTTAGGATTGTTTTACACAAACCTTATCAGCTCATCGACTGCTTTATCGATTGCTTTTGTTGCATTTCATTTTATTTTTTGAGGTAATGAAATGTTAGAACATGCATTGTTTGCGTGATGAAAAGTTGCACGTTTCTCTGCTTGTTTTGGTGGGCTTGGCTGTATTAATGCAGCAGTTAAAAATCACATCATGAGCTGGAACAACTCAACAGCATTAGTGGCTAACTGATGGATATATTTCTTGCTAATGATCTCTGCCAGACTATCAGACCACCGTGCCCAAGGCTTGGGAAACATATGCACTCGATGAAGGCATTCATACATATTTAATCAAATCCCTCTAAACTTAGAGCTGACTGCACAGCTTGAATTACCGATATTCAGCTGAAATCGAAAGTCTAGCACAAGCAAGGACATGACAAATCCATCATATCTACAGACCCAAAAGCAGATGCTTTGGATCTCGACGACCGTGTCGTCCTGAACCCTGGTGTTTATAAAAGCAGACCTTCTTCAGCTCAGCGGCTTCTGCTATGACGGATAAGATGAAGTTTTAGATATGTTGCACAGACACTTGATCAGTGCAAAAGGACAGATTCTTTTTAGAGCAACAGACCCTCCACTTTCATTACTCAAATCAATGGGCCATATCATTGAAATGCAATCCTTTTTCTCCAGGCTTTGACAGCCATTTGCTGGCGGACTAAGACGTTTTCTAGCACAAGTTCCTTCAACAGAGAAGAAACGTAAAGGTCACGTGCACATACTTTCTAATTGCCTAGAAGGTTCACATTTTTGGTGATATTTAAAGAAAGTGGAAAGTGGTATTTTCAGAAGTAGCGTTAAAATTGATCGAAATTGAGTTTGTCTGTCGTTTCAATTAAACAACAATCAGGATTAACCTCAAAACTTAGAATATCCACTAGAATAGAATACTTACACTATAGGGCTTTTATTGTTTTGTTTTCTTTATTTGATGACTGGACATGACTAGGGATGCACTGACATTATTTTTTATTCATTATCATAATTTTTGTTATATATGGTATCAGTGTCCAAAATTAGATCGTTATAAATATTCAATATATAAATTTGATTTATATATAATATTGTATTTCACACACACACACACACACACACACACACACACACACACAAAATAGATTGGGCTGTTCATAATATGGCCAAATATGTTAGTGTTATATAATAATATACTTGGCCATAATATTTATTATATATTATTATATAATGTTATAGATTATAGAATATAAAAATATATACTGATATACTGCTATGGCCAATTACCTACAGCCATAAAATATTTAAAACAATATTTTAAAAACTATATATAGGCTATATATATATATATATATATAATGTATGTATGCATGCATGTATATATATTTATATATATAAAATATTTTATTTAATTAATTATTTATTTATTTTAATTATTGCTATGGCCAATTATCTACAGCCAGACCATAAAATATTTAAAAACAACTATACATTTTTAAAGAAATTATTGCTATGGCCAATTCTCTACAGCAAATCTATTTTGTCTAAATGTATTAAAAATAAAGTCAATAAAATAAATTTAGACATCACAACATTAGAATGTATATTTATGAAAACTGTATATTAATTTTGAGATTACTTAAACACTAAAAATGTTTAAACTCAAAATAAAAACTTAAAAACAAAATTACACAATAAGACATCCAGTATCATTATACTGATTAATTGGGGAAAAAAGGCTAAAAATGATTTGATCCTGACATATCGTGCATCACTATAAATGACCAACGGGACAATCAAACAGCTTTAAAAAGCGATCACCCCAGTCAAAAGCGGTTAAAATGTCTAAACCCTGTCCATTCAGTGGACATCTCTCCACCTTTACTCACAGTTGTGAAGTTCTCCGGCCCGCACTCTTTTCCACGATACTTGCAGTCCAGCAACATTTCTTCAATGCTGTGGCTGGTCCTCTGTACAAACTCCAGCATGTTGAAGGTCTTGCTGGGGAAGAACTTGCTGTTGTCCGGCGGCTGTCCCAGGGCGGCCATGAAGTCATCGAAGTCACTTTGCTCCACACCGAGCAACCCCGCCATCCAGAAGAGATCGTTGCGGATCATTTTGGAGCGTCTGAAGCTGTTGTAGTTGCAGAGGGTGATGGCCGGAAAGTACATGACGGGACTGTCCATTTCGTCCAGGATGGTGACGTGAGGATAGCTGAGGAAGTCCATCACGGCTCCGGCCACCTGGTAGAGGAAGATGGACAGCGAGGAGAGGAACGCTGCTGCCCAGAGCAGACGTCTGATGGTCACTCCTCCGGGCAGGAAGATGTGGCTCAGGCCATGAAGGGTGCAGTTGGCTCCGAAAACAGTGATGTCTGACGGCCGGGGCTGCTCTTCGTCTTCGGCGGAACCCATCGCGATGGACTGAGCGGTGAGCTAGAGATCTAAATCTAACCTCTACGAAGTCTGGATTGTTCGGAAGTGAGGGTGGTGCGGTCTAAACCGGGTTGTAACACCCCCGTCCATGCGGGGAGGTTCGGAAACATGAGCTGACCATTTTGATGCTGACAGCGGTTTTCGTTTTGTGCATTCTTGGAGGGCAAAGAGGGCCAAAGATTGAGTTTCGTAGGGATGAAACTTAGTCTCTTAATAGATAAAGGATGAGGAGATGCCCATGAGAAACCATAGAAATTAATCAATAATGAAGTAGTCAAAAAATCCAATAGCAAGCAGAGAGGAATGTCAGGCAATTGGTCTATAGGTAATTACCTAGAGTATTAAACTTCGTCTCGCACCATTTGTGCTACAGACGTGCACGATACTTCAAATCGAGCAGCTCGTGTGCTATTACTTCTCAGAAGTGATTGGACTTTTTTTTTACCTGGTGGATGGGAAAACATTCCCACCGAAGCAAGGACCGAGACCAGGATATCGTAGAAACTTCAGGGTGGGATCCTTTGATTTGAGACAGTAAGTAACCACCTAGCAACCACCAAAAACACCCTGGCAACCACAGCAATGTGCTGAAAATCGCATGACAATGGCCTAAAATAATAATAAAAATACCCTAAAATAGCGATGGTGAGATGGCACTACTGACACACACACAAACACAAACAATTATAATCTGAGATAACAGTCTGAAAATGTATTACTTTCATTAAAAAAAATATTTTTTAAATATTTATTTTTTTAAATTTTTTAAATGTTTTATTAAATGCAATAAGGCTGCATTTATTTGCTAAAAAAAACAAATAAATAAAAAAAAGTAATATTTTGGAATATTATTACACCTTAAAAATCACAGTTTTCTATTTAAATATATTTTAAAATGTCATTTATTCCTGTTATGCAAAGCTGAATTTTCAGCATCATTACTCCAGTCTTCAGTGTCACATGATCCTTCAGAAATCATTCTAATTAATTCTAACATATCCATTGTTGAAAACAATTGTTCTGGAAATCCTGATTCCCCCCCCCCCTTTCTTTGATGAACAGAAAGTTCAACAGAACAGCATTCATCTGAAATAGATATCTTTTGTAACATTATAAATATCTACTGTCACTTTTGACCAATTTAATGCATTCTTAAATGCTGATAAACAATAAAAATACTATGCAAATGACTGATAATATTGCAAAGCATCAACCATCAGCTTAAGAGGGAAAAAACTGGCATTGAGTAACAGAGAAAAAACAAAACAAAATGAACAGATGTGGAACAATTACAATCAAATCAACTGCAATTATTGTTTTAATGAATAATCTTTTGTGTTCCAAACCTGTCAATCATACAGGTTTGGAACGACATGAGGGTGAATAAATTATAATAGAATTGTAATTTTTGGGTGAACTATCCCTTTAAATACTCCCCCAAAAATAAAGCAGAAGATAGAATGTTTACTCACTTAAAGACAAAATTGATTGTTTTAGTTATTTACACCAGTGCAGCCAAAAACTCAACAGTGCTTGATAGATTCCTTACTTTTATTGTTCCCAAATTGCGTCTATCCATTTACTAATCTAGCTATTGTCTTCTGTCCATTACAGATCTAATCGATCTTCCCGAATAGCCAGACACACACAAATAATTTCACAGGGAGAAAAAAAAAAGGACTAGGAGGAAAACGAGTTACTCCGGCCACGTGCGTTTAGCAATTAATCTCCTGGCAGCATTCGGTCACTGTAATTCTGAAATCAGTGGAGCACAGCAGACTCTCATAATGCCGCCTCCAATCTGAAGCCTTAACACGCCGCTTCCTTTACATCAGCATTTCAGTGTGCAGGGGCCCAAACGAGTCTTCACCCCCGTTCCACATCCAGAGAGCTGCATTCACACGTGTTCAGATTACTGATCTCAGCCTGCACGCGCTTTCATATCCCGCGCCGTTTCCCAGACATGCAGGAAATGTCAATGTTAGTACATGAAGAGCGCCAAATCCACTAAGCTCCTATAAAAGGGAAGTCTTAAACTGGCGGAGTACGGAGGAGCCGGGAGAGAAAATCCATCAGGCAGGAGAACCCGACAGACAAGGATCTCAAAATGAGGATGGCTTCAATTTACAGTATTAGATTATGTAATATGTGACGTAAATGACTGCCACTGTATACAACACGCCATCTTATTGAGAATCAGTAAGACTCTAGATGTTAATTATCATTAAATCTAATGCTTTGCTGCTTTAAAAGGTGACATTTGACATTATAAGCTACGGACGTTCAATACTGCCTCCTGCTGGTAATTTTGCCTGCTGAGTCAAGCATTTATCTCCAACAGCATGAACAAGACCTTTCGAAAATTGACCTGAATGTATAATGTGGCACACAATTAAAAAGGCCCAAAAAAGCATTTGGTCATACCTGCATAAGCTACTCAAAATGTTTGAATGTCATTGCATTAGATAATAAAGTGGTATCTGCACAACAAGTGATATTAGATCTTTTCTAAGAAATAAAACTTCACATCAAGACATTTTCGCTATGCAAAACAAAATTTAACACAGGATTTATGGGCATATTCCACTAATGTTTCATAATAACAAAATGTCCTTTAAAAATATGCAATATCAGTTGTTTTTATACTTTTAGAACTTAAAAAAAAAAAAAAGATTTTTGCCACTTTGCTTATTTATGATGTTCTCAAACTTTTTTGACCAATACATTTTCATGGCATTGCTAGTTGATGGTAAAGCCTGGCTAACGGTTTTTAAAAATAGTTTTTATTCATACAGATTCACTAATGAAACATTCAGAATGATTAATGAACCAGTTGAAAAAGAATGATTCACTTACAAATCAGGTTTTCACTTGCACACAAAAGTAATATCTATGAAATTAAATCTTGAAATGTTGAAATGAAATGAAATGAATTGTAAAGCAGATCTAAAGCAGAATATATGTGTGTGTGTGATTTCCATGCCTTTCCAAGATTGTACTAATTTTCCCATGTTTTTAAAAATTCACAAAATACAACTTGTCCACAATTTTTCCATGTTTTTATGACTTAGGGAACTCTATTTTGTTATGTAATGCAATGACAAATATACTTTAAGTGCATCATTTTAAGTTTCAACATTTTTTGCAGGCACTGAACACCAGTTCAAAAGTTTTGGGTTTGGTTAAGATTTTTAGTTTTTAACCAAAAATACATTAAAGTTAATAAAAAAAACATGAATATTGTGAAATATTATTATGGTTTAAAATAACAGGTTTATTTGTTAATACATTTTAGAATGTAATTTATTCTTCAGTGTCACATGATCCTTCAGAATTCATTCTATTATGCTGATTTGCTGCTCAAGAATTTCTTGATATCAATGTTGAAAACAGTTGTGCTGCTTAATATTTTTTAAACGGTGACAGTTTTTTTTAGGGTTCTTCAACGAATAGAAAGTTCAAAAAGAGCAGCAGTCATTTGAAATAAAAATCTTTTGTAACACTATAAATGTCTTTACTGTCACTTTTCATCAGTGTAATGTTTAAAATGATTGATTTCTTAAAAAAAAAAAAAAAAACTGACCCCAAACTTTTGAATGGTAGTTTATATCATATATAATCCACACTTAATTTAACTGAACAACTTGCATTCTGTTAAAATGAAACTATTATGATGTTATCCATCTATCAAGTAATTCCTAAGAAACAAAAGGACACTCTAACGGCCCTGCGCTGGCACGTTCCTTTCAAGCAGAAAAAATAATTAGCATTTGAAAGGGGAAAGGTGACTTTTCCAGTCCCTGAGGTAACTATGTGAAGAGCCATTCTGTGGGAATGAACCGAGAGCTAATGAATCTGCCTTCAGTGAGAATACGCCTTATCAAAGACATTTGAGGCGAAAGTGAGATTGCTGTCCTTTAATGAGAATGTAGAAACAGAGGGCCGGATTTGGGACACTCGTGCTCGCTTTGATGTCGACACTGAATAGCACAGCCATTCTAAATGGAAATCAAACATGTTTTGGCTCAATTCAGTCACAAGTTAAGCACTTAAAAGTCAAAATTCTGTCACTGTTTACTCACCATCAGGTCCATATGCTGATGAAAAGTGCGATTTGTGAAGGGAAGATTTTTAGTCAATAATGACTTAACCCTCAGGTAGTGTTCTGGTCATTTTGACCTGGAGATGTTTTTTGTTTTTTTTCCTCAAAAATGCTAGTTAATGTTGTCACATTGAATAAAACTTACTGACCTTGCTCACACAGGGTATAACTACCCAAAAAATTTGATAATTTTTGTACTTTGGGGATTTTATACCTGCGTTGTTCCCGATCACCCTACAAAAAAACATTGTTACATTATCACCAAATCTTGGATTCAATCTTTTTTGTCAACTTGTGTTTTTCAATTAGCACAGGATTTCTTTTCACTGCTCTGAGCTTATACACCTCAGTTTTTGAGTGAATATTTACAAAAATAGCCACAAATAAAGCTTTTTCACTTAAAAACAGAGGTGCATAAACTCAGATCAATGAAGCCCAATCAATTAAAAAAAAACTGTTAATTGAAAGAAAACAAGTTGACAGAAAGATTGAAGGTTTGGTGATAGTATAGCATAAATGGAGATTTACAAGCAATTTTTCAATTTTAGGCCGGTCATTTTCAAAAAAGGACACCAAATTAGGTATGTTTTTTTTCCCCCAGCACAGCAGAAGAACAAAATGTCAGTCTGTTGCTCATATAAAGTGTTCATATTGTATTATATTTTATGGTACTTTTCATCTTTTTTGGTTACTGTATGGAAATAAACAGCATTAAAAATAAAGACTCAAAAAGGGTTTTTTGCAGGGATGCCATAGAAGAACCATTTTTGGTTCCTCAAGGAACCTTTCAGTGAACCATGTTTTTTATTAATCTAAAGAATCTTCTTCCACTATGAAGAACCTTTTGTGGAATACAAAGATTCCATGGATGTAAAAGGTTCTTCCTGAAACCAAAGGTGCCAATAAAGGAGCTTTATTTTTTAGAGTGTGGAGGTGAATAAACAGTGAGAGGATTTATTTTTGGCCAAACTCTACCTTTAACTTGCTAGGTAAATCTCTGTGGTTCTTTGACAGGCTTCGCTGATAGCTACAGGGATGATGATGCAGAACTGAGACAGCGAGTCTCTTGGGCTGGATGTGGAGAGCTTGTTAAAAGGAAACGGAGGCAGGTGTTAATGTATTCGCTCTACTGTACCTTACTGTCTACAGGAGAGTAAACAGCCCACATAGTCATTCAGCACAACCAGCAAGGTTTCAAGGGCCATCAAAACATAACCGTACGCCCTCAAGCATTATGAGCGGGGTGGGAAAGTTCAGGCCGAAAGCAAATAATGCGTCATAAATAACACAACATGGCGAGTAAGAGTCTCTTTGACATAAAATGGTGGTAATTATGAACTTCAGATTTAAGTAATTCCAGGGTTTCAATAGAAGAGCATAAATCTACATTCATAAATCCATAATCTCTGATGTCCGACGTCAGTCTTTCAAACACGAACGGCCGTCTGAATATGCAAATGTACATTTAAAGCCCACTTAGCTGAAAAAAATAACTCGCTTTTTTCAGTTCTGACTCACAGATCCCGAAGGACGTTTTAGACTGATGATCGTGTCATGTGGTGAATAATTTCTGACCTTTTAACTCTTTAAAAATAGAGAGAAAAGTCTTTATTTGCATGTCTGTCCGGGGAGAGAACTCATAATGAGTTGCATGTAGCTGAAAAGATATGGCGTGTGCGCTGCTCTTGTCCATACAAAAACGGTTCATAGTGATGCTTTCAAGCTACAAAAACGACCAAATTGCAGAGTAAAAGAACTATGAAAGTGCATATGACTCAGGTGCTATATTACCGTTAGGTCTCCCAAAGCCACACAATAGCTTTGTGCGAGGAACAGTCGAAAACTGCAGTTGTTATTCACCAATAATCTTTCTTACCGCAAAAGTTCATCAGATTTGGATTCAAAAATAGCACCACAAGCAATGCATTAGATCTATTATCATTTAAAATGATTAAATAATATAATAAAACATCATATTTATCATACATGAATGTGCCAGATCAACACAGCTGCTTTCAACATTAATGACAAGTTTCTTGAGCAGCAAATCAGCATATTAGAATGATTTCTGAAAGATCATGTGACACTGAAGACTGGAGTGATGATGCTTAAAATGCAACTTTGACTCGCAGAAATAAATTACATTTCAAAATATATTAAAGGGGTCATATGATGCTTTTTTAAAGATCATTATTTTGTGTATTTGGTGTAACAGAATATGCTGACATGCTTTAATGTTCAAAAAACACATTATTTTTCAAATCCTGTACGTTATTGTAGGTCCTCTATGCCCCGCCTCTCTCAAACGCTTCGTTTTCTACAAAGTCCCTCCTTCCGACAAGCGCAGTCTGCTCTGATTGGCCAGCTGACCCAGTGCATTTTGATTGGCCGAACACCGCAAACACTCGCGACCCCTTTAAAATAGAAAAGAGTTATTTTAAATTGTAATAATATTTCACAATATTACTATTTTTATTGTATTTTTGTATCAAACATGCAGCTTTATTAAGATATTTCTTTTAAAACAAAGTATTACCAACCCAAAACGGTTGAACGGTTATTATCAATTATAATAAATTAAATACGTACATTCCCATTTTACGCTTCAATTAAAATTTTAAAAAGACTTTGTGTGAACTATGCCTTTAAACCATCACTTTCACCGTCCCCCTAACATGAAATGATGACCTCTGCAGTTCTTTTCACACTCCTCGATGTTTTATTGTTGAATAACAGAGACATTCAGTGTGAGAGTTGCTGATTTATAGCTGCTCTGCATGAACCGAGCACCAATTTTTACACTAATCATTTATCAAGGATTGCATGCCTACATTTACAGTTACATTTGATCTCAGCAGACATTTTTTATACCAGAGCAACTTAAAAGAAACATCTCTCATAAGTGGCAATTGCTTGAGTAGCTAGATAGGAATGTAACTCAAGAACTGGGGTCAGACTTTATGAATCAAGGAGAACACAGTGAAAAGGATACAATTACATAATAACTGGAAGTACATCATTCATATTGGTGAAGTCAAAAAGGTTATCAGATCAGTGGAAGTAAGTTCAATCAATGCAGTCAATGCATAAAATCAGTACGCTGTAACAAGCAGGAAGTTGTAGTAAATATTATATTATATGAAATATACAAAAAAATCCTGTAGTGTGTGTAATTGTTATTTTTTTCAAATAATAAACTTCAAATAAACATAACTAATTGTATATAATATCAGGAGAATATGTAACCGAAACAAATTTTAGTCTGCAAATTTAGTCTACACTGTTAAAAAAAAGAAAAAAACATTTTGAAAATAAAAAAATAATTCACACACAACAGCCTTTATAAATGTACATAAAATATTACATTTCATTAAATTAAAATATTAAATTAAATATAAAATAAATATTACTGTAATAAAATAAAATAAATGTTTGACTTCCTGCTGGTTACATATTGATTTTAACTTGTACAATTCTTTATTCTAAGGAAGAACTACCAATAAATTTGCTCTGTGTTAAATGAATAAACTTATTTTTATTGATCTGATGGCCTTAGTTAACATATCAAACAAACCAAAAAAGGCGGTACACAAATGCTTGAACTACAGTGAAAATTAAAAAGTACATTGCCTTGAAACACCCCTTTAACCACTTCTGAAGTTTTTTCTTTGAATAAATGCATAAAAGTCTGAAGACAAGACAAGGGAGCTGAAAACATTATTCTGCTCTGCATACTTCTGCTTCATTTACAAACTCATTTTGTTCTCATGAACATAATATCATGAACAACACTGTTTTTTGCTGTTAATCTTTGAGGAAACTGTAAGCATTACATATACTGTAAACCGAGAGATGAAATTAAACTTGTAGGGGGTACAAATGTGGCAAAATAACTTATTTTTCAGCTGTGATGAGTCATCCACATGAAACTGCTTCTTATCACCAACTCTCAGAAGGCACATAATCAAGCGGCTCCTTTGAGCTTGAGACAAAAGCTTTCTGTGATTCAAAAGAACATTCTGGAATAAAATCTCGTGAAACAGGAAAACATGTTTGTGAAAAGGGGAAAAACACCACATTTTGTTGGTTCGCGACCAGACAGGAAAACTGACTGAAAATTCAATTGGAAAGAAAAAAACTACTTGTTTGGTGCTTAGTAATTTTATGAATTTAAAGGTTAAAAAATATCAATATAACATCAGTGTAGGTGATCCATGTTTTAATGAGGGGAGTATTGGGAATGACTTTTTAAAGGAAGAAAACCCAATGATCTTCCCCAGATATGTTTAACTTTCTTTACAATATCTCACACAAACTGCACCACAACATATTGACATTTCTCATTTCCATCCAAACAGCTTGCAAGTTTGAACAGTATTCAGCAATTGCCAACATTTCAAAACAAACCTTCCTTTGCTATTTTAGAAGACAAGCCAAGACAGTCTGAATTAAGGATGTCAACCGTCCCGTATAAGACAGAATGGTTCTGTATTTAAGCCGGGGACCGAATTTCATTCAGAATTACATCCATATGGAACACGGTTTGCATTTCAACATCTTACACCCAAACAGCTGAGGACATGTCAGTATTTATTGCATCGTAATCAGTTTCTAATACAAGTGTCAATGTTAAAACTACACATTCGAATGGAAAACGACTTGTGAAAGATGGATGTTGAGCGAGAGTCCTGACACTGGCTGACACTACTCTTGACAGCGGGAAGAGGATCAAGAAAGATCAAGGAAGAGTAGCTCTAGCCAACTTTTATCTGTTGGATTTTTGCACTTTTGGATGTACTGTTCATCAGAATATTTTTCTGTAAATGGAAGCAAAGACAGTCCAATTTTAGAGCATTTTACAAGTGCATGTTTCCCTGAATTTGCTGCCAAGATGAAATTAAAGGGATAGTTCATCCAAAAATGAAAATTGTACTTAAACATGACATTTCAAATCTCTATAACTTCCTTTTTTCTGCTGAACACAAAATAAGATGCAAGGATGCATTCAATTGTTCTTAAGTGATGATAAAAACATTTATAATGTTATGAAAAATTCAAATAAATGCTTTTCATTTTAAATTTCTATTCATCAAATAATCCTGAAAAAAATGTTTCCAGAAAAATATGAAGCAGCACAACTGTTTTCGACATGGATAAAAATAATACATGTTTCTCGAGCAGCAAATCGGCATATTAGAATGATTTCTGAAGGATCATGTGACACTGAGGACTGAAGAAATAATCCTGAAAATTCAGCTTTGGCATCACAGAAATAAATTACATATTAACTGTTTGCTATCTGAATACATTTGGTTTAAAATTGTAATAAAGTGTCATAATATTAACATTTTACTGTATTTTTAATAAAATAAATGCAGCCTTGGTGAGCATAGGAGACTTCTTTCAAAAGCATTAAAAAAGTCTTACCGACCCCAAACAGTTAAATGGTTTTGAAAAAGACTGTCTTTCATTGTAGCTTTGGCTTTCATTTCATTTGTCTTTAACAAAGAAAAAATGCATGCACATTTGGAATGACAATTTTTGGGTGCACTATCCCTTTAAAAGGTCTGAAATGTGCTTAAAAGTTGGATTTGTTCATCTTGAAATATATTACAACAAATGCTTGCTCAAACCGTACAGCACGATGCTAGCAACATCAAAATTGCGGGTTTGATAGCCAGGGAATGCATGAATTGATAAAATGTACTTTAAATGCAATGCAAGTCCTTTTGCATAAATGCCAAATGCATAAATATAAAAATATAAATAAATGTAAACATTAGTGCCTGGTTTCTTAAGCCTATAGTCTCAGACTAAAATGCACGTTTAAGCTGTTTTAACTGAAAGCACCATGCACTGACATATCTTAAAATATGTCAAAGCCTTTGACTTGTGTTTTTTTCTTCTCTAAACCACATTTAAAAAACTGAAGCCTAAACTGAGGCCTAATCCTGGCTTAATCGAAGCCCTGTCTGTGAAACCAGGCCAAAAAGCATTTAGCACTTAATTCAGCCTTTTTACTGAATATCATCTTTTTTATACACATTTGCCACCTGCCACTGATAGACTACTTAACCCTCATGTAGTGTTCTGATCATTTTTCCCGAAAAAGCTGGTTAATGTTGTCATATTATACTAAACCCTATTGACTTTACTCACACAGTACATAACAACTTCACAAAAAAGTGTTTTTGTGGGGGTTTTCTACCTTGCTACACTTACACCTACAATAAACACCTACATAAATTTCTTGTTATGCTGTATTATTACCATATATTGGATTCTATCTTTTTTTTTTCTTTCAAATTGATTAGGCCTACTTGCTCTGAGCTTATGCATCTAAGGTTTTGAGTGGAAAAAAAACATCATTTGTGAATAATTTTGGCAGTATTCCCTCAAAAACTGAGGTGCATAAGCTCAGATCAATGCCTGCAATCATTCAGCTCCAAAAAACAAAGACAAAACCTACGCTATCTAAACCAGATTAAATCCAAGACTTGGTGATAATATAGCATAACTAGAGATTTGCAAGCAATTGTTAGAAGGCTGGTCATTTTTGAACAGGAACATCAAATGAGGTAAAGGATTTAATACCAAGCTAAATCTAAAATGGCATGTGTGTATATAGAGTGTACCTTATTTTCCTAAAAAATAAATGGAGTGTCCCTTATTTTGCTCTGCTGAAGTTGGCAGCCGTAGCCAGCATCGGATGTTCACTTTCAGAGACATGCAACGGTTAAGTGAGCACCGGCGCTGAGCTGATTGAAATATTGTTGCATTCTGAGCTCTTTGTACACAGTGTTGGCATGAGAGATAAATGGACTTCATAGACCAATGGCCATCAGTCCTTCAGCGTTTAGAGGCATCCATCAAGACCTCCTTAGCCGCAGCAGGGTTACGGAGATTATATTTAGTGCCACGGTCTGCTCTGAGAAATATTTCCCCAACACATCAGGTAATGAGCTCTGCAGATCAAAGCTGCCGAAGCGCACATGTGAACTGATGGGCGTATGTGCTAAAATTCCAGCTTTCCTGTGCTGTCGGTGGTTATTTTTAGCTGGCTGTAACGTTAGTGACTGGAGCAGAGGTAATTACAGCCATTTCAAAGGGCTCAGGTCTGCACCGCAATAATAAAGGTGGATGCTGCGTTTCTCTCTGGTGGCCACCGGTAACGGCTGGAGATCTGCGAAAGAGTGACTCATTGCCTCAGACGGGGAGGACGTCTGGAAATGGAAAAATGCGTACTACAGCGCAGAGAAGCTTTCAAGAATAAAGAGTGGATCATTAAACGAGATGGGGAAGGGGTGAGGCTGTGCATAGATTTTTGCAATAAAAAAAGTTTTTAAATCACACGTTCAATTCAAAATATCGATCTCTGCTCCAGCTGTCATGTGCTCCAATATCATGTCTGAGATCTCGTCTGGAACTGCTTAGGGCAAATCCAATTCTTGAATTAACTGAACATAAATCCCAGCTTATACTTTACACTACTAATATGCATCACTTTTTTATTTCTGTGTGTAATTTTTGAAATGCGAGATGTAAGACTATTTAGTCTTAAGGAAGCCCTGACACAAATTCAAGATGTGTTTTTAAAAGCTATTTTTAACAGAACATGCTGTTTTACAGATGGAATGCTCGCAGTACAAGATGCTAAAGAAAAAAATGTCTGCATGTTTGCACAGACCAGCATTTAGAAAGATTTCAATTTAAATGAATAAACAGGCAAATCAATCAGTTCAAAAACATGCTAAAATCAACGAGTTGCATCTCTAAATTCATCAGCAACAGCACTTAAAATATTAAAATATATCATTAAAGGGTTAGTTCACCCAAAAATGAAAATTCTGTCATTAATTTCTCACCCTCGTGTTGTTCCAAACCCGTAAGACCTTCGTTCATCTTCGGAACACAATTTAAGATATCTTTGATGAAATCTGAGGGCTCTCTGACCCTCCCATAGACAGCAAGGTAACTACCACGTTCAAGGTCCAGAAAAGTACCAAGATGATCGACAAAGTAGTCCGTGTGACATCAGTGGTTCAACTGTAAAGTTACGAAGCTACGAGAATACTTTTTTGCGCAAAGAAAACAAAAATAACGACTTTATTTCACATTTTCATCTCTACTGCGTCACTCTGGATGTGCGTTCACGACAGTACCATGACACGAGCGTGTGGCGGCGCAAAAAAGTATTCTCGTAGCTTCGTAACTTTACAGTTGAACCACTGATGTCACACGGACTACTTTGTCGATCATCTTGGTACTTTTCTGGACCTTGAACGTGGTAGTTACCTTGCTGTCTATGGGAGGGTCAGAGAGCCCTCAGATTTCATCAAAAATATCTTAATTTGTGTTCCGAAGATGAATGAAGGTCTTACGGGTTTGGAACAACACGAGGGTGAGAAATTAATGACAGAATTTTCATTTTTGGGTTTACCAACCCTTTAAACCTATTAAGTAATTAAACCTAAAAAAATGACAACAAAAATATAGTTTACCTAATTGTCTTGAAAGTCGTTCTGTCTATCAAAACATGACCAGCTCAACACAGAAACACTGTCTCAACCAATGGGCTGAGTTGGGGGCGGGGTTTTCTGTTAGTTGACCAATGACAAACGAGGATGGATTCTGGGGTGGAGGGGTATTTAACTGAGACTTTTATCCTTATAAAACATTTTTTTTATGTTTCTGAAAAAAGGCTGCATATCAAAAACAGAGTAAAAACTAATATTGTAAAATATTTGTAAAATTTAAAATAAGAGTTTTCTATTTAATATATTTTAAAATGTAATTTATTCTTGTGATGCAAAGCTGAATTTTCAGCATCATTACTCCAGTCTTCAGTGTCACATGATCTTTCAGAAATCATCCTAATATGCTGATTTGCTGCTCAAGAAACATTGTTTTTTATTATCATCACTGAAAACTGTTGTGTATTTAATATTTTTGTGGAAACCGTGATAAATTTATTTCAAGATTCTTTCATGAATAGAAAGTTTAAAAGAACAACATTTAAAATAAAAATAGTTTGAATAATTACAAGTGTCTTTAGTTACACTCTTGATCAATTTAATTCTTTCTTGCTGGATAAAAGTATTAATTTCTAAAAAAAAAAACTCACAAAGCTATCATCACGGTTTACTTTCACTGAATGGGAAAAAGCTGTGCAAACATCCATCAAAACATCTATTTTGTGTTCTAAGGAAGAAACAAAATGTCAAACAGGTTTGAAATACATGAGGGTGAGTAAATGGTGGCGATTTTTAGTTGCGGTTGAACTATTCAATATCAATTCAAACCTCATTATGTTGGGCACGACGCATCTGATACGTCTACAGTCATTCACATCACTTGTACGGTTCATCTCAAATGAACCGATTCAACTCTAAGACTCAGCATAACCTCTGAGGGCTCTTCACAGCACTTTCCAAGAGCCCAAACTAGCGCTTTGAAGTTCAGTCATCGAGTGCATGAGAGGGGCTGCGCGAGACGGCGTGCTCGCCGAACACAATCTCATCCTCCCAGCAAGAGCATTCTGATACATGTTTCCATTAAAATGGAACACTGAAAAACAAGAGCACGAGAGACGTCTGGAAAGGCCTGTGGAAGATACGGTAAGATGTGCAAAATAAAGCGAGAACTGCAAGTCAAACAGACATTGCTCTCGCTGGGCTGCATTGCACTGATGTCACCCGTTTGACAGATTCATTTCCACAGTTCAACACCAATCACAACATGTTGCTTCGCTACTTTATAAAAGCTCTGTAAATATGTATCCAGTCCCGCACTGGCACACCGAGTCACTTTGGCTTTGCTTTTCAAGGCTGCTTTCTAGTTTTCGCTCTCTTTTGTTTCAGAATGCTAATTACAGGTGCATCTCAATAAATCATTAATTTTATTATAAGAATGATTATACTTTTTGTTATAGTATTAATTTTATTATTAATACATTAAAATGAATTTAAGTATCTATCTAATACAGTACATTTCAATATTATTATTGCTATAAATATAAAATTATAATAATTTTATTATAAGAATTATTATACTTTTTATTAATTTTATTATTAATAATACATTAAAATTAATTTTATGAATATATAAGTAACAGGTATATATTTATATATTCTTATTCTTACTATAAATATAAAATTCAAATAACAAATATTAAAAGAATTATTATACTTGCTTTATTAATTGAATCAATAATAAATTGCAATTATTTTATTATTATAACTATAACAATTATAACAAGGATTTAATGGAAAAATAATAAAATATGGTAGTAATAATAATAATAATTTAGCTGTAGTTTTAAGTATTTATCTTTTACTATTTACATGAATAAAAGTGTCTGTAATATGTAACAACAAAAAAATAAAAATAAAATCATGACACTCAACCTTGCTTATAGCAGGTCAATATCATATTGCAACTAGTGCTGTACAATTTCATTACAATTGATAAAGACATTTTGGTATTGTGACAAACCTACTTCCTATATATTCTGTTGTTGACATTAAAAGCTGTGAAAGCAGACAAACCCGTTATGACATTTTGATGCTAATTCATCTGTCACTTAGCAGAAGCTGGCCAAATGCAGCAGATGCCAACATGGACACGTTGAGACACACATACTCATTCTGAAAGCATAAACAAAACTATGCAAGACAAAAGAAAAAAAAAAAGATCAGTCTGTGCAGCTCATGGCCATATATTCAGATCATTCCGTTTACTCCTGCATAACAAATAATGCTGTACTGTGTTGAGCAGCACTGTTATGAATCAAGGTACGTATGTGAGAAGCGTGCAGTGCGTTTGACTGATGCTGGGCATATCAGTATTAGTCTCCAGGCTTAGAACGGAAAGTCGTCTGTTGTAATTTAACAGTCCTCTTGTGAATGGAAACTGTGACATTCAGACCCACATGTTTGTCTCATCGATTTGCGTCTAGCTCAAAAGGCATCGTTCATTCCCGGCGGTATCGCTGCTTCCCATTCCGCCGCCTCCCCTCGGAAGCTCAAAGACGCAGGACGCAGAATACCAATGATATGTGATATTTAAATGGTCGTGATATTTGCGCAATTCAAACAGGCGGCTCTCTCTTGCAGGGGTCGCGTTGGTGACAAATACATGCAAATTAGCTGTGCACAAAATGTGGTAATGTCATCTGTGGAGTTCAAACCACTGCTCTACTCTTCAGTGTTCTGCAAACTTCTGATTTTGATGTCTGATGGAAATGTACAGACACAGTCAATTTAAAAATCAAACGATTTCGTCAGCGCAATGAAGCAAAAATATCCCAGTGTGCAATCGAAAAAATGCTCAATTCATGTTATTCCATTAAGGGAGTAGCTGCATGTCTATGCAATATTCCTTCAAAAATATTATCTGTACATTTGTTTAATAATAATAAAAATAATATTATATAAGTAATATATATACAGTATACAGTGGGTACGGAAAGTATTCAGACCCCCTTAAATTTTTCACTCTTTGTTATATTGCAGCCATTTGCTAAAATCATTTAAGTTAATTTTTTTTCCTCATTAATGTACACACAGCACCCCATATTGACAGAAAAACACAGAATTGTTGACATTTTTGCAGATTTATTAAAAAAGAAAAACTGAAATATCACATGGTCTTAAGTATTGCTCAGTA
>NW_015542330.1:135022-137743 GCF_001515605.1 Sinocyclocheilus anshuiensis | reverse complement strand
TAGCAAATATATGAAATATAACAAAGAGTGAAAAATTTAAGGGGGTCTGAATACTTTCCGTACCCACTGTATATAACACACACACACACACACACATTATATATAAATTGTAATATTTGTACATATATACATTTGTTTAATAATAATACAAACTCATTCAATTTTCTTCTAACAAAAACAAAATAAATTTAGCATAATCTTCATGCTGCTTTTTTCCATACAATGAAAGTTTATGGTGGGAAAAGAGGAATATTTTCAAAGAATAACATTAAAATTTGGTCTGTCCCTCATATAAAGTGTTCATGTAGCTTCTGAAGACCACTTAAAGTCATTAACTACTTTTATGAAACATTTATGATATGTTTTTTGGTGCTTGACAGTCACGGTTACCATTCACTTTCACTGCATGCAAAGTAACAATGTGAATGTAAATGAGGACTATTCCTTTAAGCATCTGTCTGATGTTTTTTCTTTAAATCCACAGAGTAGAGAATCTTCCTTGCTAGCAAAATGCTGTTATTTACACATTCATTTACTTGAATGCAGTATGTGAGAAACTCAGCAGCACAACGCTGTCAGACTGTTAAAGTGCATTGCAAAGAAGACCGCACGATTCTCACTCGATTAGGTGTTAACCGCACGCTTTCTCATACGTGACCCACCCACTTCATTTCCGTGAAATTAAACATGGAGTAGCGTTTACTTGAAAGGTTATTGATCACCTAAAATGTCAAGACGTTAAAGTGTTTGTAAACGAATCATTTGAAAACATCTCACATTACCATAATAGAAGATGGCATTGAGCTCAGGAGTTATTAACACAATAACACAGCTTGAGATAATGGAGTCGGAAATAAACGTTAAAACGCACTAGACAACGGATACGTTCTCCTGTATTACTGACGGAAAGCATCATACAATGTTTGTAATTTACTAAGCTAGATGGCAGTACTGTAACAGAGACTGTCTATTACTCTAAATCAGTGTTTCCCAACCGGGGTGCCGTCTGTCGAGAGCAGGGGTGCCGTGTAAAAAATCATTTTTTAATATTTTTAAATTGCTAAAATGTTCAAAAAAGCATCTATTATATAATATCCATTTCTGGTGTCGCCAATAATTAGAGATGCACCGAATTTTGTAGGGTGCCACAAGTTTGTTAAAATTTCCAAAGGGTGCCACGACTAAAAAAAGGTTGGGAAACACTGCTCTAAATTACTGTCACTTAAGTTATTAGAACACTGCATGTGATGCAACTTGACTTGATATTTGTTTTGACTGTTAGTCTAGGTCAGAAATAATTGCATTTTCAAAAGATTAGAATATTGAGCAGATTTTCCTTACCAACAAAAATAATCTTATAGTCACATCATATGAGAGTTTTTTTTTAAACTAAACAAATATAACACAAACAAAAAAAAAAGAAAAAGAAAAAAAAACAAGTGACAAAAATAAATAAATAAATGTAAATGCATGAAAAAAACACAAATCAAAAAAGTAAATAAAAATTGGAAAAACTTAACTGAAACAAACAAAAATGCATTTAAAACAAAAACAAAACAAAAAAGTAAATAAAAACAACACAGCAAATAACAAAGATAAAATAAAATAATAAAATACTACAACAAACAAAAACCCATTATAAAAACAACACAACACAAAACAAAACAAAAACAAAACATAGATAACATAAAAATAATGAAATACAATAAATTAAATTAATAAATTTGCTAAGCAAATCACCCAGTGCGTCCGACTGACCCTAAATCTGCTGACATGAGAACTCGACACAAGCTCCAGCGCATATATATGTGACTCTGTTAACGGCTTTCAGTATCTCAGGAAATGTGGTTGAAGGTAGTGAAGTCACTGCTTAATTTATGGCCCGGAAAAGATCTCCCTTTGGACCTGAGTCAGCGACTGGTAAAGCATCGACTTGCGCAGTTTCTTCTCACGCTGGCCACACTGAATTAAGGCAATCTCAAAAGCACATTGTTGAATTTATCTCAAAAATGAAATGGATGAGAGATGCTTAACCACAATCCAGCTCCGTTCTGTAATTTATTCTAAATTCATTTAGTTCCAAGCAATAAATTACACTGATAACATTTGGAAAGCACTAGAGAGATCAGACACGTGAATCCGAGAGGTTTTCATTCTGCATGAATCCTGCAAAATAATGATATTTTAAAAATGAGAATGTTGCCATCAAACTACAGTTCACTGAAAGAAATGTTGCCTTTTGAAATGATCTTTTTATAGATATCTTGATTCACCTGTTTGTGTTCTTCTCGCAATTACTACAAAATCTTCAGATGTCTCTGAGATGCCTTCATTATAAAAACATAAGAACATTGCACAGAAATAGCATGTTTCATTAGAGATTCTGCAAGCAGAACAGAAGGGAGCCATGGAAACCTGCCCAAACAATGGAAGTTAATAATCTGATCTAATGCCCAAAAGGATACCTTCATTTTCAAACTGAACTATTATAAATGACAATGTTACTCTGACTGTCATTCTAACACTGCATGTGATGCTATCTGATTTGATATTTGTACTGATTGTTAGTCTACTGTACAGCATAAATAATAATATTTTCAAAAGAAATTGAGCAGATTTTATTTACCAACAAATAATAATAAATAATAACAAATATATATATATATATATATATATATATATAGGTCAGTGGCCCTTGGCTTGGTATTGTTGGCAGAATTC
>NW_015542330.1:122508-131391 GCF_001515605.1 Sinocyclocheilus anshuiensis | reverse complement strand
AATAATAATAAAAAATAACAAATATATATATATATATATATATATATATATATTGCATAATAGATAATAATAGAAATCAAATATAAAAAAGAACAAAATACACGGTATTATAAAAAAACAAAAAATTTATAAAAAATAAAATTAAAAACCAACATAAAACTAAAAAAGGAAATACATTTAAAAAACAAACAACACAAAACAGAAAATTGTTTTTTAAATAAATAAAAACAGCACAAAAAAGTAAAGAAAACACAAAAACAAATAAATAAAAATAAAGCAAAATAAAATCAAATAAGAAACTCCACAATAAATAAATAAATACAAAGAAAATAATTAAAAAAACACACAAAAACACTAATAAAACAAAATAAAATTAACAATTTAAAAAACGTAAAGAAAAACACAAAATAAAACAATTAAACAAGTAAATAAATAAAAACAAAGAAAAGAAACAAAACAAAAAGACAAAAGTAAAAAGGCAAATTAATTCACAAAACAAAGAAAAAACCTCAGATAAAAACACCACAAAGCAAATAAATAAATAAATTAAAACATTTAATAAATAAATCAAAGAAATGAAAAAAAATAATAATTTAAAAGACACACAAAAAAAAATAAAATAAAACAAAATAAAATTAATTAAATTAAAAACACAAAAGGAAACAAAAAATAAAACAAAGAAATAAAAAACAAAGAAAAACACAAATAAAAAAGCAAAAAACAAAGCAAATAATAAAAACAAAACAACAAAAGTAAAAAGGCATATAATATACAAAACAAACAAATAAATGTAAAGAAAAAGAAAGAAAATTGCTATGTTCCTCTTTTGTCTAAGGGAAAAAATGAAAGCTTAAAGTCAAATGAATTTAAACAATTTGGGAAAAAAACATCAGATAATCCTCTATCGTCCCTTCTGAATACTAGCCAATACAAGTAAAGTATTAATCAGTATGTTGATGTTCTATCTAGAGGCCTCAACAACAAGTCAAAGCCATTATAATTGCAAATTTCAGTACCTGGGACAAACATGGGACTGAAATCATTGCGATGCTTGTTACAGTTCTCATGGCAACATTATTATACGAGCCATTCAGCGCAGCCTCGACCAGAACAAGTGACTGATACGCTGCACTTTGCTCATGTCACGATCTACGAGATAAAATACAAATTTATACGCTCGCCTTACATATACAGCACATGAATACAAATTCAAAAATAAAGAAACTGCGTCCGATGTTTTTCGTTGATGCAACCTGATGAGCTCATCCATTTAAAGTTGCATTTTCATATTTGATGTCCTGTACATCCTGCATTAGGGACATAAATCTCTCTTACACTTTGCCTCAAGTGGATAGAAATATCCCCTCGAGAGGCAGCTGCTGTACAAAAGGAGCTTTCTGATAAAAGACCATTAGTATTGGTTTTAAACTCAGCTAGACCGGCGATGAATGAGGCCCGTTGCTGACTATCGTAAGCCTGTGCTGTTGCCGAGGCAACCGTGTACCTCAATGTACTTGATTGTTATCTGATGATTGAACCATGGGCTGCTACATGAGAAAGCAAGCTTGGCTATTTCTCAAATGCGAGCGCTTTGAGGACATAAATAAAGCCTGCGGCTCGTTCTACATATCCAGTATTCACCGTGACCTTGTGGTGTGCAAAACCGTGCTGATTGTTCGGACGTGCGTAATTAGCGCCCTCGGTTTGAAATAATCTCCCTTTTCTTGTCACTTCTAATCGTTTTCTGTTGCGTGTTGAAGCAC
This sequence comes from Sinocyclocheilus anshuiensis, assembly GCF_001515605.1. NCBI lineage: Eukaryota > Metazoa > Chordata > Actinopteri > Cypriniformes > Cyprinidae > Sinocyclocheilus > Sinocyclocheilus anshuiensis. Next base: position 129,628 of record NW_015542330.1, on the reverse strand, counting down.
GATAGCGCTCAGAGCGTCAAAGCTCACGATCAGCACAAGTTTTGACAAAGCGCGCATACAAACTCTAATCCGACAGTCGATGCAGGCCTCCTTATTTTCCGTTTTATTTGCCTGTATTTATCCAATATGCTTGGCGCGATAAAGGCATCTGAGAGGAAATGCTGTCTTTCTGTGGGATTTGAGGTGTTTTAAGGGTGTTTATATTGTGGCAGTTTAAGCACTTAAATAGCTTCAGGTGTCAGAATGTGTTTCGCTAAACCTATTTTGAGTGTTTACCGCAACGGCAAGTGTATTGAAGTAAACAATGTCTCCTCGTTTCCATTCTGACAAATAATGCATGACTAAACGCAATCAAATATTCGTTTTGAATGCATTCTCGAGGCCTAGCGCACGTATTCAATAACAACATCTGCATGAAATACTCCCCCGTATTCATAAAAAATCACACTGAATGTCTGTAATCATTTACATTAATTATATACCCGTAAAGCAATGATAAGAACAGCAAATTCAGTGAAGAAATATAAATGATATCACTCTGTAGGAGTCTGTAGCATTGGGATTGTGTCTTTCATGAATGCTTATGATCATTAGAGTATAAACTAATAACTAATTTAACTAGACTGTTCAGTTGTGCGACTGTGGCTCGGCTGCATAATGTAACTTTTCCAGAAACTTTTCCAGCAGTGCAGAGTTACATAGCTGTAAGTAGGGATGCACCGAATGTTCGGCAACCGAAATTATTCGGCCGAACACCGAAATATATTTTTTTGCTATTTTCGGCCGAATAATTTCGAAATTATTATAAGAAATTAAATTAATAATTTCGCTATTTATATAAGCGAAAAGGCCGAATAATATGTACCGAACAATGACTAACGCGATCAATTAGAGGCACGCACTAATGTAGCATCTTCTCATCGGAGACGTGATGCAGCACTAAACAGTCTCTCGCTGTCGGTGCTTCGTGCTTGTAATGATTTCTGCGGCTTTCTCTTGATAGTTTTAAATACTTTCACACTACCGACATGTTTGCTGCATTAGTGCGTGCCTCTATTTGATCGCGTTAGTCATTGTTCGGTACATATTATTCGGCCTTTTCGCTTATATAAATAGCGAAATTATTAATTTAATTTCTTATAATAATTTCGAAATTATTCGGCCGAAAATAGCAAAAAAATATATTTCGGTGTTCGGCCGAATAAGCAAAAAGGCCGAATAATATGTACCGAACAATGACTAACGCGATCAATTAGAGGCACGCACTAATGTAGCAAACATGTCGGCAGCGTGAAAGCATTAAATCTATCAGAGAAAGACGCAATCATTACAAGCACGAAGCACCGACAGCGAGAAACTGTTTAGTGCTGCATCACGTCTCCGATGAGAAGAAGAGGTGGCTGATGCTGGAGGTTAGGCTACTGAATGATGACTGAAATCGCAAAATTACCTCAAAGGATTAGTAAATAAACTGCAGAATGTTATATTTTCTAATGCACGCAAATCTGCGCTAAAACTGTGTTACTCGTCAGTTGCTCAGTAACATTTTTGTGATTTTTTTAAAGGCATGTGACAATGTGATACGTGCGACAAACATCTTCCCAAATTCGTAATGAGAATCATTTATAAATCTGCTGTTGTCAACAAAAAGAAGCACTGAGATCTTCCTGCGGGTTTCTGCCAAAATAAAAGCAGAGAAAAAGCAACAACTCCATCAACATTCATAAATGATAGTATTGTAAAAGTTCTGTAAAATAAAATAAAAAACACAATAATAATGATAATAATTACCCTACAACAGCTCTATTAATACATTTATTATAACATTCACACATAGTGTTCAAATTGGGATCTGTAATATATTCTAATGTTTTAAAAGAATTCTCTTCTGCTCAGCAAGGCTGCCTTCACTCAGTTGTGTTCCTGGAAATCCTGTGCATTATTTAGTTGTTTCATTGTTTTTTTTTTTTGCCAAATCATACATTTAATATTGATACAAAAATATACATATACACACAATAAATAATTTTTTATATATTTTTTTTAACTATTTAAAATGACCTTTAATTTAAATGTATTATTTAAAATGTATTTTGAAAATAATATTTAAAAAATTAAAAAAATTAAAATTTGTATTTAACAATGCATTTACATTTTAAAACAAAAAAATAACTATTTATTTTTAATTATATAATTATTAAATGTATGATTTAGCTACAAAGAGCTGTTAGAAATAAGGTTATCAATATAAATAAAGAATTAAAATCTAAGATTCAAGTTAAAAAGATCAGTATAAATAAGATTATCATTTTATATTTATATATATCTAGGGCCCTATGAAATCCATTTTATTTTTTTTCCCTAATTCCGTTATTTTATTTTTTAATTTTAATGGTTCAATTACATTTTTATAATCAAAAAGCATGTCTAATTAACTAAAATCATGAAACTGATCAAATTAAACCACAGTTTATTAAAAGTTTAACAAAAATGACATTACAGGGCTCTATTTTGTTTCTCAAATTGTATTTTATTTATTTATTTACTAAACTTTGTTTCTGTTTTAATTTTTCTGGACTCCATTTTAATCGTTTTATTCAATTTTACTAATCAAAAAAATCATGTCTAATTAATTCATAAAAACAATTTTTTTATAACAGGGCCCTATGAATGTTTTGTTTTTTAAACTTTTAGAACTGTTTTATGGACTGAAAGATTTTTTCTCACCTGAACAATTAGCATGTTGTTAAATAACAGCACATCCCACTGAACACTGTACTTCTATCCTCACAGCCTCGTTTTCATTCCCGTCAAAAATTAAACATGGCACAATCCTCACTTAGGGCTATTGCGAAGGATTGAGGACCATGCAGCGTCAATGAGTTTGATGTCGCCATCTAACACAATAGCAGAGCTACAGCTTCATCAGCATAGTGACAAGTACTGGGGAAGCATGTACTGATAAGCTTTGTCACAGAGATGATTTCAGATGTCAATGACTCCCTTATGTTCATCTGCTCTCACACATCTTCCAACCTCACCGAGAAATCAGAGCGTCTAATCACAGCAAATACCATCGATGGCATTGATCCAGTACACAATGTGAGACTCTCTATCTGCCCAAAAGCCCTCCCCAAACCACAGCTGACAGCCTTAAATCGTTAAATCTGCCACTAGAGCTACTCAGTAACCTTAAAACACAAAAGGTCAGTCTCACTGTATTAAACATCACTACAGTATATAGGGGAAGGCAGGGAACTGTGACACGTCAGTTCTTGTTCATTTATTCTAAAAATGCATCCAAATGCCGTTCAATTTACCCTCAAACATCTCTGACAGGTCAAAGGTCATTAAAAGTTTGGGGTTTTGAAAGAAATTAATACTTTTATTCAGCAACGATATAATAAACTGACCAAAAGACACAGTAAAGATATTTATGATAATGTTATGAAAAATGTTCTATTTTAAATAAATGCTGCTTTTTAACATTTTATTCATCAGAGATTCCTGAAAAACAAAATGTATCACAGTTTCGACAAAATTGTGACGTAACACAACTGTTTTCAACATTGATAACAATAAGAAATGTTATCGGAGCAGAAAATCAGCATATTAGAATGATTCCCGAAAGATCATGTGACACTGAAGACTGGAGAAATGATGCTGAAAAATCAGCTTTGTATCACATAAATAAATTACATTTTAAAATATATTAACATACAAAACAGTTATTATAAATTGTAATAATATTTCACAATATTACTGTTTAAACTGTATTTTTGATCAAATAAATGCAGCTTGGGCAAGCATAAGAGACTTTTTTAGCATTAAAATAATATTACAGACTCCAAACTTTTGAACAGAAGTGTATAACTTAACTTAGTTTTGCAAAAATAAATGAATATTTAAAAAAAATACTATTAGTTGCATAGCTTTAAAGAAATGCAAAAATAATTGAATCTTTTTAAATGTATTTTTTATTATTATTTATTTTTATTAAAGAAATCTGCCCCCCTGCTTGCTCAGTATTTAACTAAAAACAGGTTTGCAAAAATAAATTAATATAATGAAACTATATTAATAAAAATAATAATATAATAAATAATTATAATAATATAATATAATTAAATAAATATAAAAATAATTATGCCCATTGTGACTTTCAAACTGTATAGTGCATAACTTAAATCAGATACAATTAAATTAAAACTAGGCAATTAGACATGCAGACAAAATTCATAACCATGATGGTAATATTTTTTGCATGTCATTCAGAAACCCTCATTGTTTTTGAGCTTGTATGCAGCAATAATTAAATTACAAATGTTCTATAGATGTTCAACAGAAACGAACAAAAAGCAGCAATACGTTTTAAACGGTTGTTTGACTTTAAGCATGTAACTTGGCAAGCAACAGTATTAGTTTCAAAGTAGTTTCCTACTAGCAACTAAATAGTCTTTTCCCAGAGCCTTACATAACCAAGATACACCTACAACAGATCAATGGCAAGGTATGACCAACTGGTTCTGGATACATCTGACAGATTATTCAAGCATCAGAGATAGAGATGGCCTATTCTGTTCCCTGATTATCGGTCCCGAGTTCCTTACTTGGATCAAAGTTGCTTTGCTTTAAATCCCATATGTGTCTTCATAATGTTTTCATGAATGAAGATGTAAGAGTTCTAGCTTCAGGGAGAGATTCTCGCCTTCATTACGAAGCTAATCATGCTCGAAACAAAGCCATAACAGCTCAACCTTCTGAACCATTAATGCTTTTTCATTCCACCTTCGCATCCTTATTAGCTCATCTCGGTGAATGTTTCAGAAATTATCCTGGTTTCATGCACTGATGGAGCACAGCATATCAATGCATGCTTCATTGACAATTTCTGACTTTCTAGATTAGGGCAATTCCAATGTCTAGGTAGGACGATCGTCGTGACTAGTGGTTGACAGATATATCGCCAAGGCCGATATTTGGCATTTTTCAAATATCGGCATCGGCCGATACGCTTTTCTGTTTGGCCGATGCGTTCAAGGCGGGACTTTTATTTTGACAGCGGCAGCGCCTGAGCACACAGTGCTCACATTCTCCCTCTTGTTCGCTGTCGTCGTTAACAGTTCTGTCTAATACGGATAGAAGTCTGTCTAATAATCTGACAGACCTGTTAAACAAAGTAATTAAAATGTATACAAAAAGTATTATAACGATTGCTTTTATATTATTAGTAACAGAAAGGCAAACATTATAATACTTTCTCGTTTGCCATCAGCATTCAGCAAATATGCATTTACATAATTTAAAACAAATCTTTGAATGGCTAATGAAAATTTAATTTCACAAACCTTGCAAACTTCGTCGAATCCAGTTGTGAGATCTTGTGAAATGTGCATGTGACCTGCATGATCGTGTGTTCTCTGCGTGACTTTCGGTCCGTGCAAATTGAATGCTTTAAACATTAAATTCGTGATTTCAAATTATGCTGCGCTTTATGCATTTGCCCACTGTCATATTCATGTCATTTTCACTGTGCGCTGTATGTAAAATGAGTGTTACCTGGCTTTATTTGAAAAAATATGATTAATGCACACAAACTTCCCAGAATACTGAGTGCTCTGTTGGTTACAGTTTACTTCCTTTTTAATTATATTTTTATTAAATATTTATTTATTTGTGAAAAATATTTTGTCATCTAAAGTATAAGTATGTTTATTTTACAAATGTATTTTTTAATCCATTTTCAAATGATTTAAAATTTCTTAAATATTAATAAAAATAAATACAATTATATCGGCTTTATATCGGCCACCCTGCTTTCCAAGATATCGGCATCGGCTGTCAAAAAAACAATATCGGTCGACCACTAGTCGTGACACATTTCATGAGAGAAAAGACTTTCCACAGCAGTCCTTTTTCAAATGCACTGATGTAATACGGACAATTATTTGCACACTCATCTCCATGTTTCTCTATGTGGTCCCCTGACAAAACATTATTTCATAGCCTTAGGTTTTAGAAACATAACATGTTTTGAGAGAACACAATGTAATAGTTTTCTTACAGCAAATAAAATGAAATGAAAAACACATACGTATCCCATACTGCTTGTGCCCTCAGAGTAAAATGAGTCATAGACAACAGCAAGAAATATTCCTTACTTTAGCTTCATATATATTTGTAAGTTCACCTCATAATAAAACCCTTTTCATATTCACTTGGGAATAAAAGGGTTTAAAAGCAATATGAAAACAAAAATGACCCTTTTTACTGTCTAATCGCACATGATTCATGTTTTGTCAAAGAAAAATGTTGGTCTAGTAATCTTTCATCATCTTATGACTTTTCCTTGACCGGCTGAATGTTTGTGATAATGCATATACAAACCCGACCTGACTTGAGTTTCTAAAAGATTTCACACTTACTTTCTGACTTTACACCCAAGTTCATCCAATTCGATTTTAAGTGGATTGGTATGAAAATATATCTACTAATAGAGAGAAGCCATTTTATGACAAAGGAATGAACAAAAAATATATTAAAAAAATATAAAAAATAAACTATTTAAAAAAACAAAACAATAATAGTTCTGCCCCATTTTCTATTTTAATACTGTTAAATACTATCTGTTGGATATTATTTAACAAATAGCAAATTTGCAAAAATAAATAAATATCATACAAATTAATATAAATGATTCTGTCTCGCCTTTCACTATAGTAAAAAAAAATATGCACAAATTAATGAATATTAAAAAAATACTAATAACAATTTATATAAATAAAAGTATATAGTTCTGCTCCATCTATCAGTTGAATTATATTCAAAAAAGCTAAAGTAATTTAATGTTTAAAAAAAAACAGATAACTCTGTTTTTTAGCATTCTCAAAAATTATGTTTTTTTTTATCCTGCATTCTAATTAATATCAATCAAACTGCAGTTGGGTTGTTTTGATTAAATAATATTAACTAAAAAAATACAGCTAACTAACAATAAAACACAATAGAAACATGATAACACAATAAAAAACATCGTTTAAGAAAATGTTATCTATTGCAAGATAATTTATAGTTATCTGTTTTTGCAAATACACTTTTCAAATAGATATATATATATATA
>NW_015542330.1:116747-122367 GCF_001515605.1 Sinocyclocheilus anshuiensis | reverse complement strand
GTGTGTGTGTGTATATATATATATATATATATATATATACACACACACACACGCATATTATAGGGCAAGGGAGGCAGTGTCTCCTCAAAAAATTGGATGACAAAATAATCGATATTACAAACATAATCAAACCTAACCCTAATCGCAAATATGACTAAATATGGCATTAAAAGTATAAAAGTCACTAATTTTTAACAAAATAACACTGTCCAACAGCGACACCCCCAGGTAAAGTTACAGCGGAGGCTTGCCTCCCTTCAGTCCATAGACTTTCAGCAGAGACCCCACGTGAGAGGAGGCAATGTCTCCATCGCGCTATTATTAGGCCTGTTGCAATAATCAATATATCGACTTATCGCAAAATGTATGTACATGACCTCAATCATTTTTGGTGACGCAATATATCGCCCATTATATTTACTTAAAAATGTATGTCACCATGTTATGTACATTCCACTTGTGCCTGTGTCTTTTGCAGCTTCTCGTAATGTGGTGTAGTCATGAGGTGCTAGTTCAAATTTTAAAAATGCTTCTACAAAAAAAGTTTATTTTGCAGATATGGTCTTGTTTAGGGATCTGTGCCTTTGTGCATACGGACATCTGACTGCTAAGTAGTGATTGTGTTTTTCAGCAATAGTGTGCACCCTTAATTTACAGAGAAAAAAAGGTCAGGGGAAAATCTGTAGATGGAAAAATGGAAAAATCTTTGTGCATTTTTCTTTTTTTCTACTTGTTACTTTGCACTTTTAGTTAGAAAATGTTTATTTACTATTTATTCAGGTTTTTTAAGGTATCTAATATTTTGATACTTAATTTCCATGATATAAATATTCTTAAAAATGTGTTGTCATTTGGAAGTGTGTATAGGCCTTCTTGCAATATTATGCTGTTACATTATGATTATATATTCAGTGGCATAAAATGGTCTTTAAAATGACAATAATATCACTTATCACAATTATTTCTGGGGCAATATATCGCACAACAAAAAGTTGTTATCGTGACAGGCCTAGTCAAAATAAAACTTGAAATGGTCTGAAAACGTGATGACCGCGTCAGTTTTTAGTGAGTATTCAGCGTGATGAAATGAAAGATATATCTTTGTGTCTGTGGCAGTGTTTACAGAGCTTTTATGACGATGACCCGAAAATAAGTTGACTCTTAAAAAGAACTGCTGAACATCAGTTCACAAATAAAAAATATTGGTAACATTTTACAATAAGGTGTCATTTAATGTGTTAACTAACATGAACAAACAATGAACATTTATTACAGTATTTATTCATCTTGGTTTACATTAGTTAATACAAATACTGTTGTTCATAGTTAGTTCATGTTAGCTCACAGTGCATAAACTGTTAACAAACACAACGTTTGATTTTAATAGTGCATTAGTAAATGTTGAAATTAACTAAGATTAATAAATGCTGTAGAAGTAGGCTATTGTTTATTCTTAGTTCATGTTAACTAAAGCAGTTAACTAATGTAACCTCATTGTAAATTGTTTCCAAAATATTGTTCAAATTGTTACTGCCTTTAGTAAATACTGTTGTTCATAGTTAGTTCATGTTAGCTCACAGTGCATAAACTGTTAACAAACACAACGTTTGATTTTAATAGTGCATTAGTAAATGTTGAAATTAACTAAGATTAATAAATGCTGTAGAAGTAGGCTATTGTTTATTCTTAGTTCATGTTAACTAAAGCAGTTAACTAATGTAACCTCATTGTAAATTGTTTCCAAAATATTGTTCAAATTGTTACTGCCTTTCGTTATTATTTTGGAATAAATATAAAAATACATAAAAACACTATGAAATGTATAATTAGTATTAAAAATATGAAATAAAAAAAATCATATTAATAAAATACAAAATAGAATTATATTTGTTCTCTTTTTTTATGTAATATTTATTTAACCAGGAAAACTGTATTTATTTAACACATACAAAAATGTGACAACATTAAATGTAACAGGGACATATATATAGGCCTATGTACATATATATATCTAAAATGTTTTTCATGTTTTGTCAAAGAAAACTGTTCATCTAGTAATCTTTCATCATCTTGCGACTTTTCCTTGACCGGCTGAACGTTTTGATCATGCAACTGCAAACCTGACCTGACTTTGCTTGAGATTTCACGCTTACTTTCTGACTTTACACCCAAGTTCATCCAATTCAATTTTAAGCGGATTGCTATGAAACACGTGACACGGTCTCAAAAGTAAGATTTCGAAATCATCCTCTTTAAAAGCAATATTCACAAACCCACATCAAAGCAGGTCTTTTTTTTTTTTTATCACCGTCTCTTTCTTATTTCCCATCCCAACTTCGTCCCCTCGAGTCACCGCAGGCCTCTCCAGCAGACAGTAGTCTAGTTTGAGTGAAACTGGATTGCTGCCTCGTCTAATGTGATTGGCGGCTTCTTCCCTGGCAGTGGTGCGAGTTCAGATGTCTCGGTGTGTTATAATCCAAACATGCTCTTCAAATTGAGAGGAGATGTCTTTGATTGAAACAAATGACTAATTCCACACTCCAGTGGACACAAATCATCCAGAAAAAAATATGGAGATTGAAGCAGGTCAACGCAGAATGCTTTGTTCAAAACAAAATGGACTGGTCAGTGGGATCAAATCGATAAAGATGGGCATTTAAAAGGCACTGTCTTTGCCTAGAGACGTCGAAACAGAGATGGAGCCCTTTTCTGGATTTAACCGAATGTCACAATAAAATGAAGGAAACACTTAAAACGTTTCAAATATACCTACAAAATATCTAGTAATACACATAAGCTATTTGGTCTACTGAAGAATGAGAAATGAATGAACAAAAAATATAAACAAATAAATTAATAATAAAATATAAAAAAACAATAATAATTCTGCCCCATTTTCTATTAGTTGGAGAGTAAAAAAAAAGAAGATTTGCAAAAATATATGAATATTAAAAATAACAATCATACAAATATAAAAAAATGATTCTGCCCCACCTTCCATATATAGTTGAAAAATTGCTCAAATAAATGAATATTTAAAAAATACTAAAAAAATGTATATAAATAAAAATAATTCTGCTCCATCTATTAGTTGCATTGTATTAAAAAAATGCAAGAATACATTAGCATTTGGATTATATAGCAACATATATAAACTCTGCCCCAGCTTCCATTAGCTGCATAGTATTTAACTAAAAAAAGAATGATTATTAAAAAAATACTAATAAATAAAGACTAATATAAAAATAAATGTCCTATTAGTTGCGTCATATAAGAAATTTGCAAAAATAAACGAATGTTTAAAAATATTTATGAAAAATGTAAATTAAACACTTTTTTAAATAAATAAATTATATACAGTATTAAAAAAATATATATATATATATATTTTTTTTTAATAATAATTTCATAATTTTGCCCCAGCTTCCATTATTTGGACAGCAAAAAAAAAAGTATGTTCATTAAAGTCTTTTTCTGTACATTTGATTCTTAATGTTTACTTGTTTTGTTTTAATCACCTTTCATTGCAAACTTTTATAGCAGAATCAATATTCAAATTACAAATCTTGAAAATATGGAACGGCAGGGAGTTATTTACACGTGCACGATCATATTCTGTATTTCTAGCGCCACAATCATCTTTGACAGTTTTAAAAACACAATCTTACAGCTGAACCATGTGGAACATGATTTAAATCGTAAGAATCAATTAAATACTGCTGACTTAGTAAATGAATAACATCTCTGTACAGTGTTTGAGCTTTAGTCATGGAGAGATTCAACATAAAGTCTTAGCATGAAATCCATTAACATAACCACCATGAGCACTGAATGAACAGGGACCATCAGACGGCACAGTCAGGCATCTGCGAGCGGGACGGATGAGCCTGAGGACGGTGATTACAGCAGGCGCTCAGCTCACACAGCTGTATTGCCTATGAATATAAGGATGTGGATTTCATAACATCTACAAGACAGCGCTTCTGCTCAGATTTTGACAAACGCACATAATTTTAATGAGGGCAAAGTTCTTCTATACTGTTTGGAATTGAGTTTATTGATATGGCACTTCCATCCAAAGCATTTTCTGACAGAATTTTATTGTATATTTGACATATTCAAACAAAGTACAATACCCTGTTTTTTCTTTAATATACCGTGGTATTTTTTCACATTCAGTAAATGTGTTTTGCCTTATTCCAATTATATATTTAACTAAAAACTGTATTATTTAAAAACCATTAACATACTTTTAAGGAAAAAGAATGGAATATTAATTATTAGTATTAATTATTAAATATTATATAAAGATGACATTTACATTACACTTTGACATATGGCATATAAATATAAATATAGAAATATTAAATATCGTATAATTATGACATGAATGAAATAATTATTCATATTTGAATAATATTAAAATATGTATTAATATAAATAGATATTTTAAATAATTATTTTTAATATTTCTTTAAAATATTGTTTATAGCAATAATAAATACATATTTAAAAATAATATTTTAAATAAATTAATAAATTAAATAAATAATTGATTAAAATATTTAGTTATTAAATATGTATTATTTAAAATATTTATATTTAGTATTTAATATTTATATTAAAATGTTTATATTTACTTTAAATATTATTTATTTAAATATAAATATTCAAAATAAACTGAATTTGTTTATAATTTCACCTATTCGAACTGATTTTTCCAAGACTATTATAAGAAATTCTTCAATAAGTACTGCAATTTCAACAAACCCTTCATCTATTTCAGCCAGCTATGCAGTATTTCTTTGGTGACCTATGACTCACTATGATGCTTAAAGTTTGAAAGATATAAAAACAACCACTGCAAGATGCAGTGACAGCGCATCGCTGAACCAGTAGGGCAAGTGATAGTTCTGTCAAATGGCCCGAAACTCTGTCACACTAGCAGTGGGACATTGGGTTCAGCATCAAAAAATAAACTTCGGGTTACTGCAGCACAAAATAATTTACTTTCCATAAGCATTTCTCCTGTCAGGGGAACAAGTATCGCGGACTATGACACTGAAGGCACATATACAAGATCCCTGTTCATGCAGACAATCATGCCAGCAGAGACAGGGTCAAAGCATCATAAAATGAATACCAAGTTGCCAAACTTTATATAAAAATCATTTTCTGTAGGGGAGAGTGGAGTAACCTGATCCACATTTTACTTATGATGTTCCCTAGGCAAGAAGAAATGAGACTGAGGAAAAATAAACACCTAATTTTATTTCAAGTATGTCTGCTATCAACTGAAAGTAGACTAACATAATTTAGGGTCAGGCCATATGACACAGTGACAATTTGTAGTAAAACAGCCAAGAAAACAACAGTATAGTAATAGATTAGACTTTCTTACATCTTTTACCTCACATGCTTCATTTAATAATCCATAGCTCATGTTCTGTCAGAAAAACAAAAATGTTTTATACACTGTAAATTTACCAACATGTAATTATACATAAACATATAAATAATACGTCAAAATGTGCAATACCCTGTTTTTCTTAAACCATGGTATTATATATATATATATATATATATATATATATATATGGTATTAAAAAAATGGCTGCCC
>NW_015542330.1:81692-116634 GCF_001515605.1 Sinocyclocheilus anshuiensis | reverse complement strand
GTGTGTGTGCACTTAGGATGGGTTAAATGCAGAGCACTAATTCCTAGTATGGGTAACCATACTTGGCCACGTCACGTCACTTTATATATATATATATATATATATATAGTATAGGCCAGTATATGATTTCTCAACATTTATAATTATTTTTAGCAACAAATTTTTAAAATTAAATATTATATAATTTGAATTTGAATTATTAAATATATAATTATGAAACATTATTGCTTATTATTAATGAAATATTAAAAATATTTGAATAATATTAAAATATTAATTATTTATATAAATATTTAAAATAAATAATTGATTCAAATATTCACTCATAAATATGTATTTAAAATATTTACTTTATTATTTATATAAATATAAATGAAATATTCAAAATAATCTTCATTTGTATATAATTTCACCTATTCTAACTGATGTTTTCAATACTATCACAAGAAATTCTTTGAAAAAAGAACTGCAATGTCAGCATGTTTAAATATCGTTTATTTATATCGAGCAATAATATGCAAGTGCTATATTAGTATATTATTATAGTGTTATATTTCAATTTCACAAAGAAACGTGCAGCATTTTGTCCAAGCAATAATAAAAGGACACATTTAATTTATAACTTGTCTTAAATCTCATTTTGTAAAAAAAAAAATCGTGAATCAAATTGAATCGTGAAATCAAAATCGTGAATCGAATCGAATCGTGAGTTGAGTGAATCGTTACATCCCTAAAAATTATTAATAATTCCCTTCAAATTCCAGTTGTTAATTTCTATATATGGAAGCAGAATCATTTGTGAAAGAATCACAATGCATCTGTGGATCAATTCCCTCAACCCTGTCCTCAAATGCCTGCTTGATTATTCACACTGCATCAGAACTGAGAATATCTGCATAAACCCATACAGTGAATGGATCCCCACACACTCCCAAGAAACATGTTCGCATACAACTCACCACCACTTTTTACAAACCACTGCAAATGTGTGAACATATTTTAAGGCACGCTGACCCGGCATTACCTTTAATGGTGGCGGCATTCATTTTCCTGCCAAAAACATTGGCCTTTGACTCTCATGACTCATTTATAACGCAGCTCTCGCGCACTTCAGGAGACTGATAGTGTCAGGAAGGTCCTAGAAAAATTGTGCCGTTTCCAAAAATCATCATAAAAGTTATTGATGTAGACTGTATTGTGACACCACTTCTGGCGAATCACCCTCGAGTCAAACGACGAACATCATAAGCCGACGATCATGAGACGAGTGGCATCGTCTTCTGAGGTTTCCTCAGCCGTGTCGCCGCAAAAGATGCCGCCGTCGTTTTTTATGCTAAAATCCGCCTCAATCTCTTCAAGTCTCTGGGGCACGGCAACAGTTAGAATGAGAAACATAAAAAGCGAAGCGAATCTCATCTCAAAGAGGACTGCGAGCAGCAGGTCAAGATGAATATTGATCAAAGAGAGTCAGAAAAAAGCATCCGGGCTCAAAGCAAGCACCTGATTAACGGTTAGTGACAAATGCTTGAATTCGCTTAAAAAAAAGAAAGTTTGCATCTGACGACAAAACAAAAAGAATCACATAAACGTCTCTTGAGACTCCAAAGTCCGTTTGTTTGTTGAACACAAGCTATCTGTGCTCTGATAATGCATGCTGGTGCAAAGGCCTCGCTTTGTTTACATCGTTTCTTGCAGCACTTTGTATCAAACTTGCGACAGAAATACAACAGACGTGTGAACAATAGTGTAATCTAGAGTGAATTCCATCATGTCGGCATGAAAGTAAATTACCGTAATTACAATCACGAGCAGTTAAGTTGCTCTCGCTGCTTTTCTGACATTAAACGGAACACGGCGTTATAAAGACGGAAGATGCTTGAAAGGCAGTGTTCAAAAGACATCTATTATGTGATTTTTAAGTTTATCCTCTCACCCTTTGTATTTTCCTGGCGTAGCGTGAACGGGACAGTTAGATAATGCGTTTTCCTGTAGTGTGAAGATCTTTTCTTTCATTGTGCATTGAAATAATGGAAGGATGCTGTGGTACAGAGTGCGCATTAAACATACACAGACATACTTTAACAACAATCAAACACTATGTCCGGTTTTATTGCATTATGTGCATTATGGATCAAATTTGAGCACTCTCAATATGAAAACACTCACCAATTTTGCACTAAGACTGAGCACAGATGAAATCTAGCTCTTTATCTTTAAGGGTGACCGTGACTTTTTTGTTGGTGCTGGAACAACATTCCTCTCAAACAAACTTAACCTTAACCCTAATTCAAACAATTAAAGGTGCTGCGCATAAAATGTGTCTTGAGGTGTCACCTGTAAAATAAAGTCCCATAATCGCTCTCTGCCTGTCAGTCAGCTTCACATTCAGGTTTTGCAGGAAGGGCATGCGGTTGAAGGGATGAAGACAGGTTAAATCAATAGTTAAGTCTTGCAAAATGGCTTACAGCACCTTTAAGACTCCTAAAACTGAGAGAAATTATTGATTCATAAATCCTCAAGTATGTGATTTGGGCTTTACCACTTGTAATTTATGGAGACTGTAGAGCAGTGATGGGCAAACTTGGCCCTTCCAGGCCACTTTCCTTCAGAGTTTAGCTCCAACCCTAATCAGAACTGTCCGTCTTGCCTGCGCTTATTTCACTCCTCCCCTCACTGCAGCCGCCTACTCTCACCTACATTTCAGGCAAGGCGAGGCGCATCTCAAACAAGCCCATTTTCTTCAAGACTACTAGAAGGCTACAGGCAGGTGAGTTTTATCAGGGTTGGATCAAATCTCTGCAGGAAAGTTTGCCCACCCCTGCTATAGAGAGAGGGTGCTATATGGCTGTGATATAGCCACAGCCATATCACCCTGCAGCCCAAGACTGGTTGCCCACTGAAGCTACGCAGGGCTGAGCCTGGTCAGTACCTGGATGGGAGACCTCTTGGGAAAACTAGGTTGCTGTTGGAAGAGGTGTTAGTGAGGCCAGCAGGGGGTGCTCATCCTGTGGTCTGTGTGGGTCCTAATGCCCCAGTATAGTGACGGGGACACTATACTGTCAAAAAGCACCGTCTTTCGGATGAGACGTTAAACCGTGGTCCTGACTCTCTGTGGTCATTAAAAATCCCATGGCACTTCTCGTAAAGAGTAGGGGTGTAACCCCGGTGTCCTGGCCAAATTGCCGCCCTGGCCTTTGTCAATCATGGCCTCCTAATAATCCCCAACCACTTGATTGGCTCTATGACTTTCTCTCCTCTCCACCTGTAGCTGGTGTGTGGTGAGCGCACTGGCGCTGCTGTCCAGTGGCTGCCGTCGCATCATCCAAGTGGATGCTGCACACTGGTGGTGGTTGAGGAGAGACCCCCCCACATGATTGTAAAGCGCTTTGGGTGTACAACAATACACAGTAAAAGCGCTATATAAATGCATCATTCATTCATTCATTCAGGGTGGAAAATCAAGGTAGGAAGAAGACGATAAGGAGGATAAAGAGGATCAGAAGTGAAAACAAGAGCACATCGATTTTTAAACAAATCTTTAAACAATACTTTTACCTCTAGGAAAAGTAAACCAGGATAGAGATGTGAGAAAATAGGCATTCCAGTGAAATCATTTGTGAGATGTTGACCCAATCACAAACCCTATTGCATCTACTGGTGTGAAATTGTGAAAGCAGAATAAAAAGAAAAACCTGTATAAATCCCAATTGGTAAGAGTAAGAGCTTGTGCCTCAGACATTCCCGTGATGTCAATGTCACATACAAATATCAACCACAATACTTTACTGACGCAGTCATGAACAATTCAGTCTGCGTGGTGAATTGGGTCTAGAAAGCAGTTCTATCGGCTGAAAGAACTTTTAGTTTTATTCTATTCAATTGCCTGAACAAAAATCTATCAAAAATGACGTCACCTCAATGTTATTCGACCTTTAATGCCTTTTAAAATGTCAGTAAATACACTACCTTTCAAAAGTTTATGGCTGGTATTTTAATGTTTTTGAAAGAAGTATCTTCTGCTCACTAAGGCTGCATATATTTGCACAGTAAAAACAGCAAAATTGTGAAAAATTATTACTATTTAAAATATCCGATTTATATTCAAGTAGGTTTTAAAATGTAATTTATTCCTGTGATGCAAATCTGAATTTTCAGCATCATTACGCCAGTCTTCAGTGTCATATGATCCTTCAGAAATCATTCTAATATGCTGATTTGCCACTCAAGAAATATTTCTTATTATCATCAATGTTGAAAACTTAATTCTGTTGTGCTGCTTAATATCTTTGTGGAAAGATAATTATTTCAGGATTATTTGATGTATTGAAATATTAAAAGAACTGCATTTATTTGAAATATTTTCTAACAATCCTGTAACGATGTAAAAGTCTGTCGCTTTTGATCAATTTAATGCATCCTTGCTGAAAACAAATGAAATTTCTTTCAAACAAACAAACAGAAAAATACATATATATCCTATTGACCCCAAACCACAAGTTGATTAACATATCTACACAAATGTTCAATTACATGTTTTTGATTCATCAGACATTTTAAACAGCTACCCACTGGGGTCCTTTGTGTACTTAACTCAACAGGCAAAATGAATAGTTCATGACAGCATAAAATAAAGCATGACAGAAAATGTACAACCCAGTCCATCAAAGTGACAGTTAATCACTATTTGTAGCACAATCTCTGCACACACACACACACACTCCCTTCCAACCTTCAACATTCTTACAGCCACAGATTACAAACTTGCCAGAATTTAATGCATTATGAGAATAATCACACATCCATCAGTAAAGTCATTGTGTTGCTTGAAAAACCTGACTAAACCCATTCCAAATGACTTGATGAAGCGGTTTAGAATGAGTCACTGGCTGGACAAAAAAAAAAAAAAACCTGGTTGCAGCTCAAGGCCCTTTGGACTTCAAGGCCCGGAGGCAACAGCCAAATCGGTCCTATGGTTAATCCGAGCCTGTGTGTCTCACATGGGCATTACAGCTCAATGTGTTTGTGCATGTGTGCCAAATGCTGAATCCTATCTCAGACAAGGCTAGGGCTGTAGCTATCGATTATTTTAGTAATCGAGTATTCTACAGATTATTCCATCGATTAATCGAGTAATCGGATAAGAAGTTATTTTTCTTTATTAAAGAGCAATACTAAATATACAAGAGATAATAAGATAGATCTCTTGAAATAAACAACTAATTTGTTTTCTTTTTAGAAAAATTAAAATTTTTATTGCTGAAATTGCATACATTAATAACCGTGAAAACTAAACCATTTAATGTATTTAATTGCCAAATTACATTCAAAATGCAAATACACATATATCAACAAAAAAATTTAAATAAATAAATAAAAATACAAAAATCTATTTCACATTACTTTAAAAAAGGTAAACAGTACAAATTTAAACTAAGGCATAAATCTAAATAATAGTAATAATAATAATAATAATAATAATAAAACATTGCATTTATGTCGTGCAACTTAACTTTCAAGTTTCAGCCTAACTAAAGCTCAAGCATGACATAAGCCTTTACTGTCTTCTTGGAAGACTTTGTGGCTTTTGTGAGAGGCAAAAATCAGTGGAGAGGAAGGTAACTTGGAACAAGAACAAGAGACCATACACAATTTTTAAACACATTTTTCTGCAACATGAAATTACGAGTTATTTGGATAATAAACCCTCTTAAATGTGTGTGTGCGTGTGTATGTGTGTGTGTGTAAAACTTGTTTTTGATATCCTTCATATTCTGTGTGCGGGTCAGTTCATAGCAGTGATAGAAATTAATCTGTTCCAGTAAGTTTAAATTGATTTTTACATTTTATGGGCATTTTTACCTTTATAAAGCCTTTTTTTTTCTAAAAGTGTGCATCATCTTTTGAGTCATATTTTACAGTCTATGGTAGTTACAGTAAATCGACTAAACGAAGCCTCGAGGCTTTTGTATTCGAGTTACTCTAGACAAGGCAAAATATTTCATATAGGCTCATCATTCACATAGAATTTAATCAAACTATACATGAAAATTCTTAGTATAATAATTCCTAAATATGAAATTTATTTTTTATTTATATTCCATGCAAGAGATATCATGTACATACAATGTATACATAAAGTTAAAAGGGGAAAAAACGCATAAAATTTTAGTGTTACAATCATTATCTGCCACACTATGTAAATGCATTGTAAAAAAAATAAATAAATAAATAAAAATTGGAAAACAATCTATGCAATATTAATGTTTCAATCGTTATCAGCCACATAATGCAAATGCATTATAAAAAAAATTAATAAAAAAATAAGAAAACAATGCATCCAATTTTAATGTTACAACCATTATAAGCCACACTATGTAAATGCATTATATAAAAGTGGAAAAAATGAATGCAATTTTAGTGTTATCATTATAAGCCACAAACCACCACATATTGACAATGTCACATAAAGCGTTTACAGAACATTTTTTTTTAAATCAGAACATAACGGTTATGTTTTATGCACCTACAATGTTTCAGTGGACTAAAGAAAGACAATGCACCTTAACTGTTTGAGCAGCACAAGCACTGGAATACCTTATGCGCAATGTTCGACAAGGAATATATAATGCACTACTGTGTTTCTCCCATAATGCATTTGTTTAAGGGCAGAACCTCATGAACCTTAGCATGAATGTTTGTGCCCAGCAGCAATCTGACAGCTATTATAGTACTTTCACAAAACAGTTTATATACGCACGTATTTGTGCACATGCACATACAAATGCACAAAGTGACGGCTTTGGAGTCATCTCAACTACCTAGTGAGTGTTTGTCATCACGCACAACAATAGCAATTACCCATGAATGATTTGCAGTGCAATGCAATGCCTTGTTGCCAGGCAACACTCATGTTAATGAAGAAAGCCCTTTCTCTAAGTAAAAAAGTATAGGGCACGTTATTCGGCCGATAGAAAGGGGGCTTGAAAATGAGCTGGATCACAGCAATTCGACCGTGATGCTCAGGCAGCTGAAAACAGATGTATGTAAGGTGTTGAGGGTTGTGCTTTTGAATGCTAAAGACCAGGATCCAGCCCCTGAGGGTTTCAAGAACAACACTGAATGTTAATAGGTACTTGGGTTTTCCTAAGTACGCTTAATTTTCATTAAGCACTGATTTCTCTCTAAACTAGGTAAGTGCGCTCTGGGCCCAGAGGTTTTACACTGGTACTCAGCATTGATGTATATATTGTCAGGAGACAATATTGTAGATACCTGATCGCAATACTTATTTTCATTAGAGTCAATCAAAATCCACTATAGAGATAATTAGCGTAATGTTTGCACTCAAGAGTTTATGGCACTTATAGTCCAGTTAATGACACCCTATTGTACCTCATTTGTACTGCTCATTTAGGATACTTACGATGGAAATTAAAGGTAAATGATACAAAATGAGAAGCAGGGTATGTGGAACACACCAAATAATCTCTCTGCTAAATATCTTAAAGATTAAAAAGCCATTGTGCCAAATGAACTTGCACGACCTATTGACATCTCAGTGGAATAGTTTCCCAAAAATAAAAATTCTGCCATTGATTCACTCTCATGCCTTTCCAAACCTGCGTGACTTCACTGCATGGAACACAAAAGGAGAAATCTTTACTGGTCACTCTATTGCATGATTACTATTGCATATTACCATGAATGGGGAGTAAAAATAATATTAAAACATATTAGGGGTAGACAGATTATCAGTCTGGCCGATTATCGGTGCCGATATTAAGCATTTTATTGTTATCGATATCGGTCATTAAAAAAAAAAAAAAAAAAGCAGAAAGTTTTTTGTCAGAGCCCTTGTTATTCTTCATTTTGACATTAATTGTCATTTTTACACCAGACATACATATCAGTTCAAAATATCGGTAATCTGTCTACTATCTGTAATAATCGGTATCGGACCTGAAAAACATCTCGGTCGACCCCTAAAACATATTAGTATGAATGGGGACTAAGGCACTCGAGCTTCAAAAAGCATGCCAAAGCATCCTAAAATATCATAAAAGCAGTCCATAGGACTTACTATATACAAAGTTTTCTGAAGCCCTATGATGAATAAAAAAAAAAGATTGCATGACTTCAGAGGACTTGGCACATAGTGTCATACAGTTTTATTTGGTCGTTTTGGAGCTTTCAAGACCCAGTCATCATTCATTTTCATTATAAAATAAATGACCAGGATATTCTTCAAAAATTCTATTAAAGAGAAAGTCATAATAGGATGGATTAGAAATGGCACAAATTTGGGTAAATAATGACAGAAATTTTATTTTGGGGTGAATTATTCCTTAAATCTTAATGCTTTACGGAAAACATGCAAATGTATATTTTGAACAAGTGTGGAGTACCTTCTTAAGGCATAAAGAAGACTTTCCTCTCATTTCCTACCCCATCCATTTCTGACACCTGCAAAATTCTTATTATGATTGTGCATGCTGATATATAAAGCGTGCATAAAGCCTTCTAGGAGGTGTGGACCTACATTAACCTCAATGTTCAACATCCCCTTAACTTAGACCATAATGATAGCTGAAGTAATTTGTTCCACATGTCCAAACCAGGATCCAAGAATAAATTAGAATCAGTCACAGGACTTGTCTCAATATCTGGCACATAACTCTAAATGCTATTCATAAAAGGAAATGCAAAAGCAGCAAATAGAAAAATACAGAAAAAACATCTCACAGGAATGCATCATCTAAAGGAAACCACTGTAATCAATCATTATCACTGTGCAATGCATGATAACACCTGTTTCACATTTGTTGCCCTCTTATACACCAAATCTTCCTGTCTTTCATAGTCTGCCAGCCCTTTCAGTGCAATAACTAACTGCAAGAATGCGACATTTCACTCTTTGCCCTCAGCTGTTTATAATGTAATTTCTTTATTTGAACAAGGTATTTATTCATATAAGACCACAGCTTAGGCGTAGCTAAAGTGCCAATGGAATGAAGTGGGAAATATTAAATAACAGAAATGCTCAACATGCTTTAGCCTACACATGCCACAGATAAAACAAACCATTTTAATGCAAAGCTTCTTAATTAAGTTCATCAGCGTAGCTCAGAACTTGCTGCTTGTCAATCTACATTCAATCAATTTCAAATGTGGCGATCATGTTTTAATCAAACTAGCCCATAAAGGATGACTATTTTCATAAATCCAGTTTTTCTTTAGATTAGAGCTGATTGCTTTTCTCACTAAAAAAATGGCAAACATTAGCATAAAGATATTTAACATTCTCATTTTCAAGTTACAATTCCCTCACTGCTGGCAGAAATTAATCTTGCCTTAGTTGTACATTTGTGCAATTACAGTTGGACTTGGTTAAGAATTGAGTGAGAGAGCATGTGCACACTTGTAATGCCTTTTGAGAAGTAGCCATTTGACAGTCATTTTTGATTTTTACTGCTCAGCAGCCATTGATTTATAAATGTAATTGCATATTTCAACGCATAGATTTTTCAGCTGCAAATGGTTTCAAGGGGGAAAAAAACTACACTGCACCAGCAAAAAACTGAGAAGTCTCTTGTCAACAAAGGAGTAGTCTGAAGGGGGGAAAAAAACTAGTTTGCGTAATTCAATACACACCGTCTCAGTCAATGGCCCTGTATAGCTCATGTCGAGCAATATTTTCCAAATAAACCAACAGAGCTTGAACTTCAGTTTGACACAACTTTCAACTGAGAACTTAGAAGAATATACCACCATGGTAACTTACAGTGGTGAAGTTTAGTGGGATGCATTCCTCCCCTCTGAAGGTGCACTGCAAGAGCATGTCGTTGATATCATGGCCCGTGCGGTTGTAGAAATCCGTCATGTTGAACTGCTTGGCCTTGAAGTTGACAAAATTAGCCTTCTCCTTCAACAAAGCCAGGACTTCCGGCTCGGCCAGGTGAGGGTTAGCGATCTGGTGGTTCTCGTTGAGCAGTGCCAGCAGCTCCCCGACGTGGTACAGATCGTTCTTCGAGATCTTCGAGAAACGAAACTCATTGAGGTTGCAGAATGTGACAGCCGGAAAGGTGAGGTTGGGCGCCGCCACCTCGTCAAGTTTGGTGACGTGGGGGAACTCGAAGTAGTAGTACACTCTGTCCATGCACACAAACATCAGGAGACCCAAAGAGCCCATGAAGGACAGCGTCCATAAGAAGCGACGGAACGTCATGTGGCCATAGGCGAATATGTGGCTCATGCCATGTAGTGTGGAGGAGTTGGCGAAAACTTGCAGGCTGGACGGCCTCACACTTTCAATGCTGTCTTCGGAGTCTCCCTTCATGGCTGTCATTGGTATCCAGTGAGACAAATGGTAGAAAGTGTGCAACGTGGCAAGTCTAAACGCTTGAAAAAGCAGCAAGTCTTTGAAGAGGTTCCTTACGATTTCTCAAGGAGCTTTTCAGTTAGTGGCAGTCCTCACTCCATCCGCGACCTCTTCCACCGTCTCTAAAAAAGCAGCTGTCATTCCATGCAGAACCAAACACAATGACAGCTCCAGAACGACCAAGTCACATGAAAAGACAGGAGTGACGCCGTCCAGTTTCTGAGGGACAAAGCATAAAGAAGTGAAGGGAAACCAAAACACGCTGATGGAAATGAAAGATCTCGCCTTGGCGAGAGCAGCTGATTGGAGTGTGCCTCCTCCAGTCGGCACAGAATGGCTTTACATCGCTATGACAATGGCATGGAATTAATTAGTGAATGAGAAGATTACAAGCGCCGAGCGTCTGTTGCTCGGCGCCACTATGTCCCCTTGTGCCACTCCCCAGCTGAAAATCAAGGGTCATAGACCTCCTCCTAGCCCACCTCTGCGTTTGACAGCCTCAGCCGGGTTCCTCTTCTCTCCTGAATTCACGGCGAGCCGTGGCAAGCACTGCCTCCTGATGTTTTGGAAAGCCAATGTGGTGGTCTCGCCCCGGACAGCGAACGTTTCTTCCTCCAGATCTGGAAATGAGGATTTATGCACCTCTGCCGGCTGCCTGCCTGCCACCCCTCCTCTCTCTCCGTTGCTCTTTAGTAGTCAGGATCCATCCCACTGCTGAGCGTCTGCTTCACCACAGCCTCTGTGTGTGTGTGTGTGTGTGTGTGTGTGTGCGCGCGAGAAACATGGGGGGAGGATACTAGCGGGGCTGGGGGTGCATCGACTCTGGGTTTCGTATGATAGGAAAAGCTCTCAATGTGCAATGCTGTATTTCAGCTACAGGTAGTTGCAGAGAAGCAACCATCAGCACCATGTGATTGTATCCGAGGAGGTTGGTTTTTGCAGAGAAGCACATGCTCATTTCCCCCACTAAACCTGCATATTAATGTAGTTGGAGTTTGACAAGAGATTGGAGAAGATTTTGTATCTTTCTGAGTGGAAACGGATGTGTCCGTCATTAGAGACCAACTTGATTTATGGACTGAGGTTCGATCAATGTGCATTGTTTTTTGGGGGGTTAATAGTTCAGGGATCACTTGCAAATCCAGCCTTAAGTGACATGAGATTACGGCTGCTATGATGCTCAAGGGAGATACATTTTCATAACAATGGGTGAACGGGCAGTGATAGAGATCCTTCTCAACCGAATTAAATCAATATCCAATCAATGTCCCAAGAGGAGGTTGGGATTTAAAGACATAATACTTTATATTCATATTTACTTTTTGCAGGGTCTCTTTTTTTAAATAGATGCAATTCGATTGACGTCAAATTTTGTTTGCAGTCCAATAGAAAATAAAAATAGCTTTCAGAACTGTTCACAGAGCCCAGATGGAGTTTGTGCATATGCATTCATATTCTGACTTTTGCTGATATTGTAATGTCTGGATCCTGTTTACAGGCTCTCCTTTATAGCAAATATGCTGAGCATGAGGATTAGCATATTACAATATTATTCTGCATATTTCTACATGTAAATTACTGGGAACGGCATACTGTGAATCGGTTGTTATGTTTAGACTCAGCAAGCTTGCCATGTGTAGGTAGCATATCCAAAACAAGACTTTGAATAAAAGGCAGACGGATAATGCAACAACTAAAACCGGTTTATATTTCACATACCTCTGCATGATTGATTACCAGACATTCCTGGATGCGACAGATGCAGTTTAGCTATTTGTTAACAAGGCAAAATACAAGAGCAGTACTTTTGAGATGCACTATTAAGAATGAAGATTAATAGATGGAAAAACAGTGTTACTAAACTAGATTTAATTTTAAAGCTGGACTTTAAACGGAGGAGAATCGTGGGCGCTGCCTCCCACATCCAAACATCACCATTGAGCTTTTAACATGCCACTGGCCTGACCAAATGTGCTAATCGCTTTATTTCCACTGTTGCGCTCTGGGAGATAGTGATTGGTGTTTTGAGCATGTTCCTACTTTCACCTGAGGGCTGAATGAATAAAAGATTGTACATGGTGACCAGTGATCGACAGCTGAAATCATATCACACACACAACAACATGAGCTGAGTCACCAACAAAACCACCGTGAAAACTAATTTGCTCAATAAAAACGTTAAAAAAAATAGCAAACTATTAGCTGGTTTTAGCCATTATTGGCAGGAAATCACTTGCAGGCTCTTTGTCTAATTGTTTATTGGTCTCCTGCATTGACCTGGAGAATTTTTGCTTCGACTTGCTATAACAATGCAGTTTTGAGGGCTTTCTTACTCACTTGACCCTTTCCTT
The DNA here is from genome assembly GCF_001515605.1 of Sinocyclocheilus anshuiensis. Taxonomy (NCBI): domain Eukaryota; kingdom Metazoa; phylum Chordata; class Actinopteri; order Cypriniformes; family Cyprinidae; genus Sinocyclocheilus; species Sinocyclocheilus anshuiensis. The sequence goes on along the minus strand of NW_015542330.1, from coordinate 103,905 downwards.
AACCATTTATCTCTTAGCCAACCATCTGTGGATTTGCTTAACTGTTTTGGGTCATTATCCTGTTGCAGGCTCTCCACATATTGCTGTTTCAGTTGGTTTCACTTCAGTTTAAGACAGATGAATAATACCTGGAACATCACTAGACAATTAAATTAACTTGGGAAGATACAGAAGACATTCTACTGCAGTTTGTAGACTGGAACAGAACTGAATTCAGAAATAAAGAAGAGGCTCCCTTACAAATCATCAGTGTAAATGTAAATTGGCCACACCCTAAAGGAAGTTAAATTGAAATTACTGGAAGTGAAAATTAAGTGTTCTTCCAACCTGGTCTAAAAATTATTAAAGGAGTAGTTCACTTCCAGAATGAAAATTCCCCGATAATTTTCTCACCCCCATGTCATCCAAGATGTTTGTGTCTTTCTTTCTTCAGTCGAAAAGAAATTAAGGTTTTTGAGGAAAAGGATTTTTCCCCATATAGTGGATTTCAATGATGGCCAATGGGCTGAAGGTCCAAACTGCAGTTTCAATTCAGCTTCAAAGGGCTCTACACGATCCCAGCCGAGGAATAAGAGTCTTATCTAGCAAAACGTAAAAAAAAAAAATACAAATGTATATACTTTTTAACCACAAATGCTCGTCTTGCACTAGCTCGACCTCACGCATTACGTAATCACGCACACGGGACGTAGGAAGTTCGAACGTGCAAAGAAAGTCAAAAGCCATTTACAAAAAAAGGTAAAATAATGATGTCAGACGATCCTGAAGTTGGAGGAGAAAATGAGATTTTTTTTCGCCCTATACCTTTTTTAACCAAAGTACACAAAGAACTAACCGCATGTGACTTTTCCAACATGATTACGCAATACGTGAAGACGCACATGTGCATCGCAGAGCTAGTATATATATGTTTTTATTTTTTTAGAAAATGTTTTTCAGACTCAACAAACTGTAGAAGACATGTAATGTATAGAGCCTAACTCATTTCTTGACAAACTTTCCCTCCTTGGTTAAAAATGTCACTTTTTGCTCTTATACTGTATATAATTTATTTTTGAATTCTACTCACTACACTAAAATTCTATTCAAATTGCAATTCTGCATCCAGTTCAAATTCAGGAATTTAACTGGAATTTGAAAAGCATTCTCAATAAATTACAAATGGAGCACATTTCTGCTATGGAATATATATACGAGGGACCACACAATGATTGATTTGTTTGACATATGATCAATATTTCAAAGCTTCATTCAACACAACCGCATGAGCACATCACATCTGGCAAGAAAAACACAACAGCATGTCAATGCTGAGAGCTTGGCACAAACCATGAGATTTCTCCTTCAGGGAGTCGACCTCTGGTCGTAAGAAGCCATGAGGAACAGGCTTACTGTCATTCATAAACCGGTTTTCATGTACTGGAGTACTCACACTCTCTAGCCAACCCGCTATGACTCCTCTTTTCTTTTGAACAACAATGGAACACAAATAAGAGATAATTCACCCCAAAATGATAATGCTTTGAAAACTTTGAAAAGATTTGCTTCACATTTGGATGGAAACCCAGCTACTGATGTTATGTTTGAATAGGAAATTAGATGTGACAGATACGTTGGAGAAGTTAAATTTCAGTCTATTCTTCACACAAAACGATATGATTTTCAGATTTTGATAACGCTTTTCAGGGTTGAACAGTGTTAAAGGGGTCATGAACTGCCTCTATTTTTTTATTTATTTTGTACCGTTCTCTGAGGTCCACTTATAATGTTATCAAGATTTTTTTTAAATATATATTTAGAAGTATTTTCTGTCCTGTTTTTAACCCCCCTCATCAGAACGCTCTGTTTGAATAGGCGTGGCTGATTTTAGACTCGGAAGTAAACACCCACTGCTATGATTGGCTAACAGTTGTGTATGTTTGACAACCTACATCCCTCACAGATGGACGCTGCAGTGATTTCGGTTAAAAACGCATAATTACTCATATCAAACGATCTGTTTAACAGACAAAGCAATAGTGATCACGTAATAAAAACAGTTACTCGCACTTGTGTGGTGCGAGTCAACATCGGATCCAATATAGCCGGCACATCATCGTCTTTTAGTTTCAATCTTTCTAAATCCTGCAACAAATTGTGCCTTTTTTTAAACGAATCCGCAGTAAAATGAACTGAACAAAGGACCAAGTTCTTATTGACGCGGTCTGGCACTTCATTAAAAATAAAGTTTATCGTTTGGTTTCTGTGTAGACCTGTGTTTGCTGCTCTTGTCATTTACCTACTACGTGCACGAATCAGTGGGTGTGGCTAAACAGGAAGTGATGTACAAGCAGGCGTGGATCTTCTTCTGCTGAGGTGATGTTTAGCCACACTATTACGTCATAAAGTGGCACAATCCACAACCTGTCATTTTGGCAGATCTGCTTCAATATAAGCTGTTTTTATACTAACGAGAAAGTTGAATTCTGAAACTTACAGAATGTTTTTATCCCACAATGACCTTTTATTTGTCAAAAGATCAAGAGAATTTTGATTTCTCAGTTCATGACCCCTTTAAAATTCAGTCTGCTACCAATGAATTATAATTATGTTCAAGTTATGGCCAATAACTGTTAATTTAATCACAATTAAAAATCCAATCTTGATAAATACACAAACAAAATGTGATAACCAATATAGTACAAATATATATTGTGCATCACAAGCCCTAGTAATCATTCAGTTTCATTATATGGAAATTTTGAACATTCTGTCTAACATCATCTTTTGTGTTCAATGGAAGAAGAAAAAAAACATTATGGGTTTGAGACAATATGAAGAAGTGTAAATGATGACAGTTTTATGCTAACACATTATGCTACATGAAAAATATTCTGTATGCAGGAGCAAAAAGACAAATTATTGCTCAGCTATCTGTGAATATGAAATCAAATAAATAAATAAATACATTCTTCCATCTAGATAAGCAATGACTGGAGAAAAAAGCCACACAGCAGAGAGCACGTGGACATCCACACATATAAAAGCACATTCACCAGACACGTGTCATTTACCAGATAAAAAGGATGAACTGCCCATTGTTTTACAGCCTCATGGGAACACACTCAAAATCTCATTCAGCTGAGAATATCGCTGAAGTCAGCTTAAACGCTGGAGTAAGACGTGCACACTCAAGTGCGATGCCTTAAGACAGATGCCGCAGCTAATATAAAAATGCAAGTATCTTAAAACTGAGACAGATTATATGTATCGCCATCTCATTTCAAACCACTGAACTGCCAGTAACAGAGAGCATCAGGGTCGCTTCTCTAATGTGTGCTGAGACATGCTGTAAACACTGGAGGATCATGACGCTTTGCAGTTTTGCGGCAGCCTCTTGAGACCGTTTACTGAGAAGCGACGGTGAGCATAATGACACTGGCCACACTGCTTGACCCAGGAAATAAATCATCGGACAGCTGTGGCCAATCTAAATCTGTGCGCCGACTAATGGCAGAACATGGCGCTATGATGAGCGTAGAGGACGCCCAAAACACCTCATTTATTTCATTCAGGATATTGGATCAGTGTTTTTGTTTGTTTGTTTATAATTTACTGTAATGCCATTCCAGCTACCACTGCTATTTTCATGACGAGAAACAAATGGTTAGGCTAAAATGTTACAAAATGTGAAAAGAAAAAAAATTATTTACAAAATTATTTTGAGCTTATCGATGACAGATCTAAAACTAAATCTCACCTCCCTTCATTAAAAATCTTTTCACATGCATCAAACCAATGAGAGTCTATTAAAATATGCCTCAAAGTTATTAGACTCTAGAATAAGGAGCATATAAGGAGGATCTTTACCGGTTTGTTGAGTCAGTGTAGAACTCATCATGGCTATAAAGACAAAAAATGTGGCATGTTACTCAAAGCTCTGAAATATGCAATTACATTAATAGAACATTTCATGGCATTATTTACTCTACATATTTTTACTTATGTCATTCCAATTATTTCATTTCATAGTACACATAAGGCAGAATTTCCACATTGTATTGCACATGCCAAATATGGGCTGCTTTATGGGATTTTTGTCCTTTCTTATCATTATATAGAAAATAGCTACATTTACTTATGCATTTGGCAGATGGGTTTGTCCAATGTGACTTAGATTGCAATCAAGCTAAAGATTTTTTCAATTCATTCATTTCCTGGGAATCAAAACCATGACTTGGGCGTAGTTGGCACCATACTCTACTGTTTGAGCTAGAGGAAGCTAAACAAAGACTCTTCTAAATCCTATTTTTCTAAATGAACTGATGAAGTAAAATCATACTCGAGTTTTATGAGAATAAACAACAGCTCCCTGTCAGATTTTGTTACCTAAAACTACTACTAAAAATTGTTGTTAATTGAAACAAAGCTGAAGTGAAGTATAAATATTAGCTGAAAAACCTAAGCTTAAAAAAGTACAAAAAAAGATATTTCATTAAATTAATAAAAATGTTGTGTTGGCAACTAACCGAAAAGTTGAAGTACTGTAACTATACAAAAAGAAAAAAATACAAATAACAAAAGCACATAACAAAATTACTAAAATTAAACTTAAAATGAAAACTCAAAATATAAAAATAAAAGCTTTAAACAACATATTAATGAATAATATATATCATATAATTAATGCTAATATAACACTGCATTCTACAAAGAACAAATAATTTGTAAAATGACAAAAAAGGCATGGACATCAACACACAGACTGCATAATAGAATGCATTAACACTAATAATGATGAGGTGGCCTTGTAACAAGTTGTCACACACTGTACTGTAGGTTTGGCTGTGTTTCTTTCTTGCAAATTTCGAGGCTCAGGTAAAAGAACGGCTGCTGTAAATGGATAAAAGGCATAAAAGAAAGGATATACCTCTTTTCTTGAGAGTGGACCTGAGGGTACACATCAGTCCTGTCGTACAATGAACTTGTCAGATCGGAGGGACTGTGAAATTGAAAATATCAAAAGGTTTTGTCCAGTAACAAAAACGTGAAATTGAACACAAGCTGGAATACCCTGCAGCACACAAATCATTGGTCACAAACTGGAAAGCTGAGGAAATTGTTTATTTAGCAACTCTTTTTTTATAATGCTATTATAATTAAAGTGAACTGTGTAAATAAATGCACACAGAAGCAATTACTAAACGAGACATGCACACCTACAAAGCAGATAAGCATTTTAAAAGTGATACCTAAATATTCTAAATAAAGTTGTTTACTCAATGGGGCAGTTTTTTTTTTCTTTACTTTTTCGCTTTTAAAGCTCTGACTTAATTCAGCAATTCACACTGCAATTCTATCAGACTGTTTGATGACTGCGCACGATGACCTTTCACAGCGAATGGCAGTCCAAACATATGAGTCACTTCATAATAATATACCCAACTCTCATACTTATCACTCACGGATGAAGGTATACCAAACAAGATAATAAATGGCTGTTAACATTTTACCTCTCAACATGGTCTCTATTAATATGTAACTCCTTTGGGAAAGCTTTCAGATGCACCATCTTTGGTTAAAGTGGGTCATAATCAACAGGACCAAGAGTCAGTGCACACAGTTCTGTGATCTATATTGATGGGTTATTGAGTATGTTTCAAATCTCCTGCTGATGTAGTGCTTACATAGGCAATGAAACCAGAGGGGTTCTCGTCTACAAAAGAGGGTCTATGATCATGAACATTAGGGAACACTAAACAACAAGATGTTTAAATGTTCACAGAGTTTTAACCAGCTTTGTATTGCTCTAACTTCGTTGATGTATGTAAATGAACCTATACCAAGGTGTATGTAAACATGACCTATACCGAGATATCCCTGTTTATTTGTCATCCACTCCGCTGGATGATGCAAAACAAGTCATAATGCACTATTCTACCAAACTTTTTAAAAGCTCGGGCTTTTGTTAAAACTACAGATCGATTTTCCACATTTTTGCATTTCCACCCACAGACAGTTAGATCGATAGAGGGGTGGCAACAAAACCAAGTGCAATATGGGTGTGTTGAGGTTTTTGGCTAAAGGGAACACCACAATTTTCACTCAGAAATTGCTAGTACATAAATATTTACCAAAAAAGTAAGATTTGAATTAATAGTGAAATTTTGATTAAAAGGCTAATTTTTTTCTCTCTTTTTTTTGTAAAAAGTACTCCAATTATCAGCGTTTTATTTACAACACTGATTTTTATTACAGTGATTAAAAAATATTATTCTGCATAGACAGGCAACATTATTAAAAGCCCATCTTGCCAACAGTGAATTCCCCCTTTAAAGAATAGTGAAAAGTTGCTGAAACTACTCACCCTCAGGCCATCCAAGATATAAATGAGTTTGTTTCTTCATCTGAAAAGATTTGGATAAATGTAGCATTATATCACTTGCTCACCAATGGCTGTTAACTGATCACACTCTGCAGTGAATGGGTGCCGTCAGAATGAGAGTCCAAACAGCTGATAAAAACATCACAGTAATCCACACCACTCCAGCCCATCAATGAATGTCTTGTAAAACAAGAAGCTAAGTGTACACAATAAACAAATCCATCATTATGGAGTTAACTTTAAACTGTCGCATTGGCCAAAATAAGATTCCATAATCCATAATAATGTTTTAGCCAGTGAAAAAGTTGTCCTGTTGTCCTCTCAGATCAAAATCCACCAACATATTTGTTTAGAACGGTTTTGGATTGTTTTCGCTTGTAAACAGTGCTTGTTCTGTGCATATTTCTCTCCTGATTCAGACAAGACACTTTCTTGGAGAAAACAATGGGATAGACGACTCGTATTTTAGCTGGAAGCAATTGCTTTAAAGGGGTCATATGATGCTATTTTAAAGATCATTATTTTGTGTATTTGGTGTAACAGAATATGTTGACATGCTTTAATGTTCAAAAAACACATTATTTTTCAAATACTGTACATTATTGTAGGTCCTCTATGCCCCGCCTCTCTCAAACACGTCGTTTTCAACAAAGCCCCCTCCTTCCGACAAGCGCAGTCTGCTCTGATTGGCCAGCTGACCCAGTGCATTGTGATTGGCCGAACACCACAAGCACGCGTCGGAAATGTAACGCCCCTTACCATAATCGCGAGCTTCAAGCTTTTAAAGTAAATATCAAGAGTCAAGACAGTTAATAATGTCGTTAGTTTTACCATCAGTTCAAACCCCTTAACTTTTATAAAGAATATCTCTTTGGATTTGAGACTTAAGTCTTTGCAACTTTACAGATCTTCTTTATGCACCAAGAGCTTGTAACACTCCAAAGAGAAAGGAAAACTTGAAATTGCATCATATGACCCCTTTAAAGTTAATATAGTCTCCTTGTGGTTTATTGTGATGTTTTTATCAGTCAGTTTGGACTCTCATTCTCATGGCACCCATTCACTGCAGAGGATCAAATTTCTTTAAATCTGTTCCAATGAAGAAACAAACTCATCTTCATCTTGGATGGCCTGAGGATGAGTAAATTTTCATTTTTGGGTGCTACTCCTTTAAGTTTAACCTAAGATCAACAGCTGTATCTGAACATCTTTCACACATGCAAATGTGATCAATTGGTTGCTCATTAGACAGTCACCATAAGAGGAGCAAAATTTCTGAAGCTGTAATAAATTCTAAAATTCAACGCAATAATTAATTAGCCACCAGTGAGCATGTCACATTAAAAGATCCAAGACTGATGAGTCTGACCTATAACAAAATATCTACGACATTTCCTCAAATTTGTCTCAAACAGCAAAACCATATTACACAGCAGGCTTAAGAGAAGCAGCAGCGCTCCCTTGTGTCAGTAACAAAAACTTCCAAAATGCCAAGTCAGTCAATTGACAATTTCTGATTTCAAATACTTTAGTAAGCTACATGAATAAAGTTCAGAAAATTATTCATTTGTGAGTACATAATTATTTTCAGCATATATTTATGCATCTCAATTGTTAAGCAGGATTGTCTCTATAACATCATATCATCATTCGTACAGCTTGCTCTGAAAAATGCATACTGGTCAACCACTACACACTCTAAATCTAGCCTACATGAAGCTATAATATTTTGGCAGTGGCACTTGATTGACAACACTTGTGCATAATACACACTACAACAAAACTCAATTATTTATTAAGGATACTCTCCTGAAAAGCATTAAGATGAAAATTGAATGTAGCACAGATATTAGCCTCTCATAATTTGCTGTTCTGTAATGGGTATCTGCAGGTGCAGCTCTTTAACATAATTGGCATTTTATGGCGGAAGCTAATTATTTAACTGTAGGCGTGACGAGCAATTAACATCCTCTCACCACCTGAACCCTGTGTCTTCTCTGGCCAGGTGTTTTGTGGATTTCAAAAGTGCATTTTACTGTAGATTGGGTGCAAGTATGGCTGAATCTACAGAAAATATCAATAAATAGCAATAACAAATGTCATGAGTTCTGACTGCTGCCTTATTTGGGTGAAAATAAGTGAAATCAAATCATACAAAGACATGAATTATATTGCAAAACGATCAGCATAAAGCAACCTGCAATGAAGCAAAACAACACTTGATATCAAACTATGCTGTGGACTGCTTCTTTGAAATAATATGCAAAACACCATAAAATATGTATCAATAAATCTAACAACATTGTAACGATTTAAAAACATGACATCACTAGGTTTCATGTTTAATTCATCAGTATCAGTAACAAGTCGTCTTGAAAATTAAAAATACATTTTCATGTTTTGTAACAGTGTCTAACTTTGCCATCTAAGAATATAATGTCACAAATCACAGTTGATTTAATTAATCAAATTGGAAATGTAAGTTCATAAATCAAGCGCATTCATTATGCGATTTTGACAGTAGCCTATGTAGTAGGGGATCTCTGATACTCTATAAACAAGGGAAAAAAGAGCTAACAAAATGTTATCTGTGTATTTCTGTTTTTTTGTCTGTATCTGTTTATTTCTGTGTAAATGTTATCTGTCCTTTAGTTAAAAAATAAATAACTTTACAAATTAAAATGTGACACATGAGACAGCCTATACACTTAAAAAGCAAAATAAATAGACTGAAACACTTACTGGCTATCCTGAAGGCTGACCTGACTTCCGTCCGCCACACGAGATTGAGCCCAGATGCTTTCCAATTAGTGTAAACTTCCGTACACGTCATAAATATCTGATGAAGACCTGCTGAAAACCTGCCAAGCGGCAAACACGTCATTGAAAGAACAAAATATTGCTCAAGTGTTATTAATAATAAAAAAAATAATAATAATCGAGGATGTCCAATGAAGGAGCAAAGAAGAAAGGTAAGGTACCTGGGGACAAAAAACCGTCTAAACGGAAAGCAAAGAGGAGGGAAACTTATGCAGTGTATATCTACAAAGTTTTGAAGCAGGTGAGAAAGTTTTCATAAATAATAAAGATGATCAAAGAACAATTACAAAACCGAGTGTGAATTTCAAGTGGATGACATGCGCTTGACGCCGCATGCGGTGCGTTTGCGTTCGATTCGTGAATCATTATTTTGAGTCGGATCTTTTCAGTGTATCGATCGAACTGATTCAAGGAACCGGTCTGAAAGAATCACTCGCCCTGCGTCTCAATGTTCATACTATTCATTCTAAATAGTATGTGAGATTAGAATAAGTGTGTCCCAAAGCATAGGTGTGTTGAAAAGAGTATGCCAAAAGTCCCCGGATGGTCTACTATTTCAGGTTGATTTTTGGAGTGTGGATCCGTGCACACTCTAATGGCTAATATTGCCCACAATCCATTGCGCTTTGGTGACGGATTCTGTCCAGAACTACAAACACGAATAAAACGCGCTAAAAATTACAAATATGGCAGATGTGCGCGACCGGCAGTTTAGAAAAAGGGGTTTGAGTTCCTAATATTCAACGTTTTAACCTGGTAAAAAAAAATATTTATTTAATGTTGTGTGTTGTATTTAATCTGCAACAGCAATGTTAAACTTTTTATAAACATCCGTTTGGTCGTTAACTTTTAAATGCATCATTATGCATAAAATATGAGCAGAGTTCTCGGCATGAAAGACCCGCGACTGGCAGACCAATGTGCTACTTTTCTCTCCAATACGTAGGAAGTTAAATGAAATTCAATGTGGAGGATGTTAACTGTGACAAGATGATTGACAAGCCAGTTTACAGTGACAGGGTGCGTGTATCTACGCGACAGAGCGTCCCTTAAAGACGCAGTTGTGTGACTTGATAGTATGTCCCCAAAGCTTGCCTACTCTTCTACTACACACTCAAAAGTGTGTACTTCACCAAAAGAGTACATACTTTAAGGGCGTAGTATAAGTATTTTGTCAGTACCCATGCGAAAACAATTTATATATATATATATATCTCTCTCTCTCAAAACGTGAAATAACATTTTCATCCAATAAATGTAAGTGTACTTTTGATGTAAATTGTATCTAGGTTCTAAATGGCTTTATGCAGTGAATTATGGCTGCCTGCAAATCAACAGGGACACACCTTTACAAATAAAATATAACCAGAAGACATAAACCGCGACTTTATTTAAACATTTTGCTCATGTAACGCAACGCACGAGCATAGAATGTGTAAAAAAAAAAAAAAAAACGCACCTATCAGAATCCCCATATGTGACTACCTAATGACGAAAAAGAATCACTGAATCGTTTTTTTTAACCTGATTCTTTGAAATTTGATTCGTTGTTTGGAAAACATCCTATAGTTTAGTTCAATGAACTACAGTAGTCAATATTTGAAGTGGATCAAAACCTTTCATCAAAGTTGTCCTAAAACCAAAATGCGTTCTTGTCTTAGGACAACTTTTATCTTTTTTGATCCACTTCAAATGTTGACTACTATACATGACCTAAAAACATACTGAATGTGTGACTTTAATCAAATTATGTGTGTGTATACATGTTCCTCCATAGGTTCATCCCGACACCGGTATCTCCAGCAGGGCGATGAGCATCATGAACTCGTTTGTTAATGATGTGTTCGAGCGCATCGCTACAGAGGCCTCACGGCTCGCTCACTATAACAAGAGGTCGACCATCACGAGCAGAGAGGTGCAGACCGCAGTCCGACTGCTGCTGCCCGGTGAACTCGCCAAACACGCCGTGTCAGAGGGCACCAAGGCCGTCACCAAATACACCAGCTCCAAGTGATCACCTGTGAGCTGTCCAAGAGCCGGAGGAGCCTTTCAGTTTAAAAAAAGTCATATGTAAAATGGGCCATGTTTGCAATCACTCTTCAATATTAATAAATGCACACAAAAAAATTCAGTGCAACTGTTCATTATCCTGAATTAGGAAACGAGAACAGAAGAACACAGCAAAGAGGAGAGAATGAGATTGATTGACCAATGACCACACCATATGTACAATGAATACCATGGTACTTATATGGTATATGTCCACAAACATGGGAATGGCATTCTGAGTTTTGTTAGTAAAATATGACTATTTAAAAAGTGTCCACCAGTGCCGTTACCATGGAGTTACTGAATTCAGTGAATACATAAAATACAATGAATACATGAAGTCATGAATTTACATAAATGTGAGTTGATGCATTTGATTCCTGATTTCAGATGTGTAATGAGGGTATAATTTATTTAAATGTGATTTAGTGACCAAGGAAAGTCTGAGTTTCTCACTAAAGCTGCTTGTTCTACTAAATGTCTCTAATTTAATAAAGGGTTTTAGAGTTTATAGAATGCAGTTTGCAGTGTGTAATATCATGCAGATCAGGGCCCTCTAGGTCTGTGACCCTGCATTTACTTACACCAAGTGATGTGCAGAAGTCACTCCGTAATGTGTTTTTGCCACTAGATGGAGTCATTGTAACACTATTGAGATTGGAGCAGGAATATTTCGCAATCTTCACAGAATCTCATAATATTGATTTTTTCAGGAGGTAGTGAGTGAAATAGTCACAGATTAGGATGGAATGGAGCAACACTTTCATATACCATGTGAGTATGTTTCCCACACTGGGTTAACTATTTGTATGGGCAAATTAATACAAATATGTTGAATCTAACAACCTATACAGCACAAATACAAAACCAAACAATTAGATGTCTGTGTTTCAAACAAAAGAAACCTAAGCATATCACGGTGACTGAAAAATATGATTATTTTTATATGATTCTTAGAAGCAAAAGTATATTGCCTGCACCGCAAAATAAAATAAAAATGTATGTGTGTGTGCGTATATAACAGCTAAATTATGTGTAGAGAAAAAAAATCACAAATAGACATTTCATTCATTTTCATGTATATTCTGTTAAAAAACGCATTCTGATTATATCTTTATGAATCAAAAATATATAATGTACATACAGTATTACTATATAATATATTATTATAATGTATAATACATATTTTAAAATATATGGCTTTTTGGTTGTTTTTTTAATCTGTAAGCGCCAAATTGCACTGTTTTATTATATTTTATTATTATTGTTTATTATTAACTAAATATATAGGAAATATGCCAGCTACTGTTGCTTCAAACCAATCACACATGCCTAAGGTGTCTAGCAAATTGTAATTAATAACTTTTACATAGATGCTGACAAATTTTCAATTTTGGTGGAGTAATTGGATTTTTCAACATGACACCCTGTGTCTGTGAAGCTTATTTATGGACATGAAACGATATTTATGGTGAAAGACACAAAGCTCGAGGTCGCACGCCTTGTGAGAGACACATGCATTTGATAAACCAGAATAAGTAGCTTTAAATACAATTTTATTTTCATATTTAAAATGCTGAAATAATAACTTGTCCATTTTACAGTCTAGTAGCTGACCAATGAAGTATTTCACAAGGGGGAAGCTTTGGTGAAAACAAATCATGCTTTGTCCTTCATTAATCAGGGAAGTCTGAGGAACACTGGGCCCCGACATGATGTTTCGTATTCCCAGCCCTCCCTCTCTGGCTCCTACGATAAGCCTTACTGATGATCTTATATATGCTAATGATGGCATGTCTATGGACATATTACAGCGAGGGTGATGGTGTCATTAATGACAATGTCTTAAGCGTTATCGTCATCATCACCATGTTCCCCTTGATCTTGCGGTTCCCTCATAGATCCCCATGTGCTCATTTCATTTCTGCACACACAATCTCTCTCTCCCTCTCCCTCTCTCTTTTGGGTGGTATAAGCACATTACGGATGGGGACATTAGTAACTAATGCAGGCGCTGGGCCCCGCATTGTTTTGGTGCACAAGTACATCATTAGAAAATGTTCTACTTGGCAGGGAAGCGTGTATTAACTCGGCTCGCAATAAAATGAGGTTGTGATCAATTGTTAAAGTTATCGAGAGCTATTAGGTTGAAATATGACCCTCTCAATTGCCATAATGAAGAGGGTGCCCGATCGTACACAATCAACAGAGCAACATACACCGTGCATTGTGGTTTCCGGGCGCTCGAAAGAACGACAGAAAGCAATTTTGCAGAAAGAAAATGCAAGCGTGTCAGCCTAACCTCATTACAAATTTCACCTCATTACTAAATTTCAATAATCTACTCAAAACGTTAGGACCAACCAGCTATAAAACAGAATTGCCAGCTTTTTTTGAGCAACGGGACAATGCGGCTATCATAAACGCCAGTCTCGTGAAGAATTATGTCTCATAATGCCAGCTAACTTTTGATGGCGGCGCCAACGTTGAATCACGATTTTGGCAAACTTGCTGCATAAATTAATTTTATATAATATTCTCTACTGAGGCATATTGATGAGTCTTAGCCTTGGAAATTCAATTAATCCCCCAAAGTTAATGTTTCGGAACTGAACAGAGCCCAATCTTGAGGATAGCAAAGGAAGATGCTGTCTGGTACCACATTAAAGTTGCTGTTGTATTGTTAGAGCAACTCAAAATTATTACAACTTGTATATCAGCCTACAGCACCTTCTTTTATGACGATATACATGATGGAACAATTCAGAATAATGACTTTGTAAGTTATTTTAAAGATATATTAGTACATATTCTCACTAAACAAGACCAATATTTGCTCATACTGCCACCCTAATACACTACTGTTCAAAAGTTTGGGGTCAGTAACTTTTTTTTTAAGCAAATTAATACTTTTGTTAATCAAGGATGCATTAAAATGATCATAAGTGACATTACAGATATTTATAATGTTACTTAAGATTTATATTTCAAATAAACACTGTTCTTGTGAACTTTCTCATTCAAACAATGTTGAAACACAAAAAAACAGTTTCCACAAAAAAAATTTAAAATAAAAAGTTAGAAGCATATTAGAATGATTTCCAAAGGATCACGTGACTGGAGTAATTCAGCTTTTCCGTCACAGAAATAAATTACATTTTATAATATATTAGAATAGAAAAGAGTTATTTTAATTTGCAATAATATTTCACAATATTGCTGTTTTTACTGAAATTTTAAACAAATAAATGCAGCCCTGGTAGTAAATCTTATATTAGCCATCCCCATTGTTTCATATTGACATGAGTCTTAAACAGTGAGGAACCACCAGGTTATTCTTTAAGAAACAGTTCATGGTCATTTATGAGTCTGAAGGACTAACTGTATTTGCACCACTAGGACCACCTTCTCCACTGAAAGATTCGGGACTTCCTTGGAATTCAGCAAAAGTTCATCCAGGTCTCAAAATAGGATCATCATGACTGTCTGCAACATCATTTGCTGTAGGTAAGTGGCCGGAAACTCCTGCATGAAGTACAGTAGATGTTCACTTTACTGAACAAACCACAAACTAATACTCTTGAAGGCTTCTTGATGTTCTTCGATCCGTCTTTGCTTCATCAGAGCAGTTTTCATCTCATCCCACCATTCTGGATTTTCGCATTCAAAGCTCACAGCGCCATTTAGACAGCATTCAAACAGCTCATAATCATGTTGGTTATTCCTCGAAAAATATTCATTGTTATCAATTAGTTTCAACCAATTAGCTTGCATTTCTAATTCTTGGTCTGCTCTTTGTTCCTTTAATTAGTAAATTCATTAGTACCGTCTAGCGTCGCATGCCAAATAGATGTTTCATCAATGTATTCTTATGATTTTAACATGAGGCGCAGCGGTGATGGCAGTATTAAGTGGGAGATAATCAGCAGGAACTAATTGTCTAATTGCACTGATGAAGGTTACCATCATTAGCCTGTTCTGGAAGTCCGGTCCTCAGCAGCGAGCGGACCATCCTAACCCTACAGATGGCCTCACTGTTAAGCTCACGGCAGGACAAAATGACAGACATCTTCTATCCACGGGGAGCAAGACAAACGAGTGTGTGTCTGCGTACGTGCATATGTATATGCGTGTGTGTGTTGTCCGCAGGGAGTAAGACGAACGAGTCGAGGGAGTGCTGATTCAATGCACTTCTTTCTTTTTCTTGCTTGAGAAAGTCCCTGCCTCCACAAAAATTGAATGTCCACCATTTGAGAAATGAATTCATGGAAGTCACTGTCTTTTTTCCCCATTAGTAAGTGTTTAGTTCAACGTTTTAAATAATTGCGTTACAAGGAATGATATTTAAAATACATTTGGGAGGCAATGGGGCGGGAAAGTGCCTACATGTTTTGCTGATGATACCCGGGCCATTGGGGGGGGAAGAGATGGCTGATCGTCATTTAAGAAATTATATTCGTAATTATTGCATTATGATGCATTTTTTATATTGAGGAAACATACAAAGATAAATAGACGAGAGATGAGAATGCATTTTAAATTCAAATTTAAAGTTCCTGATTTTGAATTGAACTGAGGTAGCAAGCAAGATGAAGAATTGCAATTTGAATTTGAATCTAGAAATGAAGTGAAATTAAAAAGGAAATAATTTAACTCATACAAAATAAAGAAACATTAACTAGAAAAGCTACAAAGTCTTATTTAAAAGTTTTGAAAATGATTTAAAATGCTTTGAAAGTTTAAAGGATAGATAGATAGATGAAAAGAGTGACAATTATAAAATTTTGAATATTTCTGAAATAAAAACTGTATAAATAAATTCTGAAATAACTCTGACAGATAGGTTGAAAAGCATTGCAAAAATCAAATGAATTCAAATGTTTTTAACGTCACTGACTTCGTAATTCATGAACACATAATATAATTATGAGTATATGAAGCACCGAATACAGTATATATTGATCTGAAAAGTATCCATAAATGCTGTTATTAAATACTAGCAAGGTTTTCCGCAGAGCTGACCTGTTTTGATATAAACAGCAAGTCACTGTAGCTGTTATATCCCACACATGTGACTCTGTAAAAATAGTCCCGTTTGCACGTGGCCAAGTTCCTACTCGGATATCAAAACAAGCCCAGAGAGCAACAGCAGAAGGCCATTTAAAAGATCTCAGGCCTTTTAGTGTCTCGACCAAAAGAATTCTAAGAAGCTAGTGTGAAGTCACAATCAGCTTCATGTCTAGAAGGAGTCTCATGTATAATCCAAGCTCTCTGTACTTTTTAGAGCAGGAAAGGCACCAGATGAGACTGGCTGCCCCAGTTCTCAGTGGCTACCTGCTGAGGAAAGAAGCCAGAGGGACATCTTCGAGGCAGACCGTGGGAAACCCTCCGATGGTGTGCCAGGACCCTGTTGTCCAAAATGCCCTCTACACTGGAAATGTACAAGCCGTGAAAGAGATCTTCTCAAAAGGCTTTCCTTCAGACCTGGTCATCCAGCCTCAAGGAGGAGCCATGCGCTGGAGAGCAAATGGAAAAGTGAGAGGTAAGAACTCAAGTTGTTTGAGTTGAGTTTGACTGTCGTGATTACTTGAACTGATTACCTCTCGGATCTAGTTGGCCAGACAGCATCAGGTTTCTGGACCTTTCTAAAGGTCATGCCAGGCGGCCTTAAAATAGCCACTATATCTAAAAACAGGCAACAGACTAAGCAAATATATTCAGGGCAATCATCTACAACATTGTGCCCAGTCTTAAGACTAACCCAGGCAATCAAAGAAGAGGCTGATTCGCACCTGCTCCTCGCTTTACCTCACACATGGGGCCGAAGATTAAGTTTCGCAAACAAAAGAAATATCGCAGCGATGTAATCGCGACTGCTCAGGCGTCAGGACTTATCCTCCAGTTCTGGAATGCGCTTCTGGTCGGAGATGACCTCACTGTTATTAGTATCGTTGATGACCCAGAATATGCTTATCTCTTAGATGCCATATATGACACCAGCAACATAGAGGAGTGGAAGAACTTCAGATTCAACTACAGAGGGCTAAGTATGTTACAGGGACACAAATAATGTGAAATTATGTTAAGATAGCTTGCTATACAAAATAGTTTTGCTGCTTGTTCAGTTTACTTAGTTAAAATGAGCTAAAGCAACAGAATTGATTTTTTATCACAACTGAATTCCATTGTGTTTAATTCATTAAAATACATAAAAATGAAGTTTGCTTAATTATTTTGTGTAATGTAGTTGTGTTGTGACTACATTAATCATTTTTGTTGCATTAACTAAAATGGCATGTGTGGCTTTATAGGGATGTATTATATAAAAATGTATTACTTATTATTTTTACTTATTATTATTATTTTTATTATATAAAAAAATTATTACCATAAAATATTTTTGTTAATTAAAATAAAATAAACAAAAGAAACTTCAAATATATAATACATATACTTGTTGGCAAGGAAAATTTTCTAATTTTCAATTAGTAACTTTATGTATTAAAATAACAAAACTGAATATCTATACACTCAAAAAAAACAAACAATGAAATTACAAAAAAAGGAATAAAAGAAAATACTAAATGACACAACAAAATCACTGAAACTTTTAAGCTAGGCCTTTCACGCTGTTTAAAACTGATTTAATGTAATTTTGACCCTAGGTTTGACCTTAGATAGACAGATAGACGGACGGACAGACAGATGGACGGACGGACGGACGGACGGACGGACGGACAGACAGACAGACAGACAGATAGATAGATAGATAGATAGATAGATAGATAGATTCTTATGCTCACCAAGGCTGTATTTATTTGATCAAAAATACAGTAAAAACAGTAATATTGTGAAATATTATTACAACTCTTTCTATGCTAATATATTTTAAAATATAATTTATTCCTGTGATGCAAAGCTTAAAAAAATAAAATACAAAATGAAACAACAAAATTACTAAAACTTTAAATCTAGACCTTTCACGCTGTTTAAAACTGATTCAATGTCATTTTTGACCCCAGGTTGAGGCCATTTTTAACCTAGGGTTAAGACTAACTTCTCACTTATAATTTTGAATGCACTTTAGCATATTTTAGACTTCCTGAGCAGGTTATTAAAATTGTGATGCCAAATGTGTGTTGCTGGAATGTTTACGGGAGCAGTGGTTCAACCACAATGATTGGCTGTCAATCATAAATTAGACAATGCAAATCTCATTAAATATTTATAGCTTTGTGTCAGTGCAAAAACTTGTATGCATTGTGTTCAGTTTCAGGTTCTGAGGAAACGTCTCAGGTTACTTATGTAACCATGGTTCCCTGAGTAAAACAACGTCAACACGGATGCACACATCCTTAAATGCTTTGCTAGTGCTCGCCATAATGAGATAAATAGAGATCACTTTTACCACAGAAATGCACGCTTCAAACAAAACAGTCAATGAAGATGAAGAAGAGAATGATGTGTAGCTCCCGGCGCCTATTTATACTATAGTCGCACCGGTAGTGACGTCATGGCTGTCGCCGGCCAACAAGTTGGTGTTTTTTCAATGTATGTTTCAGACACGGGTCACGACGAGGCGTTCCCCCCATAGCAACCCCTAGAGGACGCAGTTCGAAGTTCCCATGAAAGGGAAACGACATTCCCTAGAATGATGAAGCTGATTTTTTACAATGTTTCACACTTTTGAGGTAGATAGAATGATAAGACAATCTTATAAGTATGAAAATAAGAATATTAAACCAGGGTGAAATCTCAAACCTGACTAAAATTAATTACTAGCACAGAATATAGTCCAAAATGGCGTGAAACACGATTAAAATTGGTTAACGATTTTAAATGTAATTAATTTCTGTTCTCAAGGATCTTTATTGTCATGCACATTTAGTTGTGTCTGAGTATCCCATCAATGTATACATTCCTGTGCACGTACACAAGCACTCAAACTTTGTCACACTAGCACATCCTCATTTCCAGTATTTCCACGTCAGACTCACCTGCTGTCATAGTTATTTGTTCCCCTATGTGTTTCGGTTACACATAGATTGCTCTCTTCTTATTGCACCCACCCCGACTGTGTCTTTGAGGTTGTCTTGGGGTCTTTTTATGAGTTTGTGTTTATGTTTGTTCCCATGAAACTTACTGATACTGATCACAAAAATGAGCACTGCATAGGAGACAAATGCTACTGCACTTTGAGTATGACATTACAGTCACAATGCATCCTGAATGATGAAAAACAACCACATATGGTTTGGATGTGGCTTGAAAAAAATTATTTCATTTAAATAAAGGTAAATAAATAAAAGGATACATTAAATTGCTGATTTTTCCTGCTCACTGAATGCCATCCAGGCTAAAATACCTTAAATTTTCAAACTGTCCAGGCCTGTTCATGATTTCCTGATTGAAAATGAAATAAAGCTTCAGACTAACTGTAGTATTGAATATCTGAATCTTCAGATAATCTCATAACTCTGCTCTTTTTTCAGGACTGTGGTCATTGACGTACGAACAAGAGCTGACCACGCCACTGCACATCACCGCTGGCCAGGGTTTCACCGAATGTCTGCGGCATCTCCTAATGCGGGGCGCTCGAGTGGACCTGGCACCTGGGGGCACCACTGCCCTGCATGAGGCCTGTGAGGAGTGCCAGCCCGAGTGTGTCAAGCTGTTGCTGCAGCACGGAGCCAATCCCAACGCAACCAATGAAGACGGCCAGATGCCCCTGCACGTGTGCACAGAACTCGATTCACTTGAGTAAGTGCTTGTTCAGTATACAGTAATTACAGGAAATCCTGTGGTGAATTCTGTAATTTCAAATGACTGTCAGATTGACACTTGAAATGAAGGTACGCTACTGGACAAAAGTTTGGAATAATAAAGTTTTTTTTATGTTTAAAAAAAAAAAAAGGATCTTGTGCTCAACAAGGCTGCATTTATTTGATCAAAAACAGTAATATTGTGAAATATTATTACAGTTTTAAATAGCTGTTTTCTATTTGAATATATATTTTACAATATAATTTATTCTGGTGATGTAAAGCTGAATTTTCAGCATCATTACTCCAGTCTTCAGTGTCACATGATCCTTCAGAAATCAAATCAGATATGCAATGAATAAAAGCTGAAAACGGTTGTGCTGTATAATATTTTTGTGAAAAACCATGATACATTTTTTTCAGGATTCTTTGATAAATAGAAAGTTTATTTCATTTATTTCAAGTAGAAATAACAGCGTTCATTTCATATCAAAACTTTGTGATATTACTTTAATGTCACTTTTGATCAATTTAATGCATCCTTGTTGAATAAACTAATTTATTGTCAGTTTTTTTTACCCCGTCTTTTACCCAATCTTACCCCATCTTACCCCAAACTTTTGAATTACAGTGTATCATTGTTTTCTGTAAAAAATATGAAGCAGCACAATGGTTTTCAACTTTGAAAATAATAAGAAATGTTTCTTGAGTGCTTAATCAGTATATTAGACTGATTTCTGAAGGATCATGTGACACTGAAGACTGGAGTAATGATGCTGAAAATTCAGCTTTGCATCATGGATATAAATTACATTTTAAAATATATTCTAATAGATAACAATATTACTGTTTTTACTGTATTTTCAAATCAAATAAATGCAGCCTTTGTGAGCATAAAAGACTTCTTTCAAAAAAATAAAAATAAAAAAACTATTATACCAGACTTTTGATCAGAAGTGTAATTGACTTTGATGAGTAAGTAATATCCTACAAAATTTATATCGCTTATGCAGAATGTAATAGAGCCAGACTGAAGTTCTTGACATGTTTTTCCAGGTGTGCCAAACATCTACTAGCATTCGGTGCTTTGATCAACGGTCAGAGCTTGGATGATAACGACACACCCCTTCATGTGGCGGCCCGCCATAGCCTTCCTGATCACATGGAGCTCTACTTACGACACGGAGCTGCACTTAACCTACAAAACGAGGAAGGAAACACAGCGCTGAACGCCGCCTGCTCCCAGCCGCAGGACTGCGCGTCTCTGGAGCGCTACAGCCGTGTTTGCCACATGCTGGTATCTGCTGGGGCGGACATACATATCAGTGACGCGGACAAGCAGACTCCACTGCACATGGCATGTAAGAACGCCATCCCTGACGTGGTGGATCTGCTGCTGAAGTATAAAGCCTTGGTCAACGAAATGGATTACGGCGGCGACGCACCGATGCATAACATCCTGAAGGCGGTGGCCTACAAGATGGACCATGAGCCCGAGAGGATTGTACAGGCTCTTCTCAATTACGGATCCATCAGGGTGTGGCCTGGAGCTCTGCCCAAGGTCAGGATTGGACGAGAGAGCTTTCCATTCAAAGTCTCATTATATCCTTATACCTAGTCAAGGAATTCTAATGTTCCATAAAAATTCTGAACCAGTCTTAATGGGAATAAAATCCTTATCTAATAGTCACATTCTTGCTGGATATACTGACATTTTTGGTCACACTTTATTTTAAGGTCCAATTCTCAATAACAAACCATTAACTATGACTTTTGCCTCAATAAACTCCTAATTTGCTGCTTATTAATAGTTAGTAAGGCATAGTTAAATTAGGATTAGGGATGTAGAATATGGTCATGCAGAATGTGTGCTTTATAAGTACTAATAAACAGCCAGTATGTTAATAATAGGCATGCTACTAGTTAGTAGTGGTCCCTATACTAAAGTGTTACAAATTTTTATATTTTTCATATATTTATCTATATTTTATCCTTAATGTTCTTTGTTTCATTCTTATTTTGATTTATTGTTTAATTATCTAATCAGGACTGGTTCCAAATTATTTTAAAATTCCGTTGAAATTCTGATCTTTCAAAATACACTACTATTTAAAATGTTGGGTTCAGTAAGATTTTTATTCCTTTTTACTTTATTTATTTTTTATTTATTTATTTACTTAAAGGTGGGGTAAGCGATTTTTCAAAAACGCTTTAGAAA
>NW_015542330.1:81020-81407 GCF_001515605.1 Sinocyclocheilus anshuiensis | reverse complement strand
TGTAGACAGCATCACTGATTATAATGAGTTCTATAGTATTTTGTCGCGCCGCGCCACGCGCCACTCGCGTCCAGTTTAGACATGGTGTAACATTGGTTTTGCTTTGTTTCACAGAACTAATCGTTGCCTGGGTTGCATACGTATGTGTGGGGCGGAGCTATCAAAATAGGGGCGAGACCCTTTTGGGGTAGGGGCGTGTTTGTTTTGGTGATTTCAAATGTCAACATTGGCTACCAGAAATCGCTTACCTCACCTTTAAGCAAAGTCAGTTATTTTTTAACTTTCTATTCATCAAAGAATCCTGAAAATTGCATCAAGGTTTCCACAAAAATATAAAGCAGCACAACTGTTTTCAACACTGATAATAATAAGAAATGTTTCTTGAGC
>NW_015542330.1:52492-80557 GCF_001515605.1 Sinocyclocheilus anshuiensis | reverse complement strand
CGGAAGGCCTGCGATCGGACACCGAGGTTGCTTTGTTTCTTCTCGATAGGTGAGTAACACCGTGTCTGCGCCGCAAACAAAAAGTCTGTCTAGTACACTGGACGCGACAAAGTGACCGTTAGGAATAAATTACATTTTAAAATATATTCAAATAGAAAACAGTTGTTTTAAATTGTAATAATATTTCACAATTTTATTGTACCATTTTTTTTATCAAATAAATGCAACCTTGGTGAGCATAAGAGACGACAGAAAAAAAACCTAAAAATCTTACCAATGCCAAACTTTGAACATAGTGTATGCTATTTTTGACTTCTGACAATAAAGTGTCCTGACAAACAAAACAAAACAAATCAAAACAAAACGGCAATTCTTCATTTGCATTTGATTAATTGTCAACAAATAAGTTGCCTATAGCAACCAAATAGCTAATTATGATGATGCTGTGCATTGCTAGGATATGTTTTGCAGGTTTACAATGATTTTTCCTGTTTTGGTAAAAAAAAAAAATAATAATAATTTATTATCATATAAAGTAGAAATTTTAAATCATTTATGATTCAAAAAGTACATTTAAGTACATTTATTATTACCTCTCTGGGTGCCGCCATATTTGTGTGGCATCATACATGTTTGAAGTTTTTTTTCCAAGTTGGAAGTAAATTCCCATTTTCCGAATTGAATGGAATGCAGCATGAAACCTAGAGAAAGAGTCTGATGACTGGTAAACTGGATGTAGATGTCAGTGTATAGAAAATTTAAATAATTAAATACATTTGTGTATGAACACTGCTGGTAACAGCAAGAACATTAAAGTTCACCCAGAAATTAAAATGTTCATCATTTACTCACTTTCATGTCATTTCCAAACCATGTATGACTTACATTCTTCTGTGGAACACAAAATAATATATTTGAAATTTATAAATATGTCCCAACTTTTTTGGAATTGGGGTTGTAATTTTTGGCTGAAATATATCTTTTAAGAACAAGTTGAATTGGAAACTAACCTTTCTGCCATTTGTAAGGAACGAACCCACATCTCAAGAAGGCATCCATCTGCAATCTGTAAATTACAGTTTTCTTTAGCACAGATATTGATCCTATTGAACTAATATATAGAAATAAATGAACTCAAAACCATCATTAAAGTTCACCGCAAGCAGCATATGATTCTTTATTTGTCACAAATACAGAAATAATCACTTTCAGATTGATTTAGTTCTGTCTTTCAAAAGCGCACAGTTAAAAACACTTGATATCACGCATCCAACGAGTCCCACTTGTGCCAAATAAATTGCCTGAGTCTTAACGAGGCAAATGTTAATAGGAGATTAATTAGCAGTAATTGCAGAAATTCCCCACAATCCCCCAGAGGGGGGCCCAATCTGTTCATCAGCCCAAGTAGTTCATTATTCCATGCAATGTTCTCCCAAAAATACAACTTTCCACCTTTGACCTCCACAACACAGGTGGGGCTGTTGCACCAGGTGGGAACTGACAAAAAGCTGCTCATCTATGACCAGCTTCCCTCAACTGTTTGTTATTGCGAAAGACTGAGGATAGCGTTTCTTTATCATTTTAGTTATTAATAGCAAAGCAAGATCTGATTCACAGTGTAATCGGTTTCTGAAGAACATTGAATTTGGATCTGTTTTCAGAGATAAACTAGATTTGATTCTTATTTGATTTCACTTTAATTATATTTTTATTTAGCAATAAGGATGCATTAAATTGATTAAAAGTGGCAATAGAGACATAATGTTACAAAAGATTTCTGTTTCAAACACATGCTGCTCTTTTGAACTTTCTGTTCATCAGAGAATCCTGAAAAAAATGCATCTGTTTCAGTAAAAATATGAACCACCACAACTGTTTTCAACACTGATAATAATAAGAAATGTTTCTTGAGCAGCAAATCAGCATATTAGAATGATTTCTGAAGGATCACGTGACACTGAAGACTGGAGTAATGATGCTGAAAATTCAACTTTGCATTAGAATACATTTTAAAATATATTTTATATATTAAAAAAAAAATGTTTTTATAAAATATTTTTCTTTTATTTTTTAAATATAAAACCACTATAAATGAGATAAAAAAGACTTAATTCTTATTTGATAGTTTCATTTCCCTGTTTGTTTGTTTTTTCTTGTAATATGACAGCTTTATTCTGTAATATATCTGCTCAGGTGTTGAAATATTGCTGCACATCTCCAAGAACAATAGAAGTGCTCTTCAACGCATACGACCGCCTCAAAATCACTGAAGCCTGGGTAGAATCTGTACCTCCTGAGGTGTTTCAGGTCAGACGATGTCAAGCTTTTGACTTTTGTCTTAAATATAATGTAATAAATATTTAAGTTAACACTAAAAAGCAAGTTTTATTAAAATAAAAATCACCTAAAGAATTCAAAATATTCTTCTCACTGTACCACATAATATATGTTAAGTATATTGTTTTCGCACAGAAACACCGGGAATTCTACGAATCCCTGTTTGCACTGATGCAGACTCCTCGATCTCTACAGCATCTGGCTCGTCACAGACTCCGAACATTTCTGGAAGGTCGCTTGCACAACGTGATCCCTAAACTGAGTCTACCAACCTTTCTTAAAAATTACCTAATGCTGGCATTCAGAGACTATATGCACTGACAGAGACCACAAACCTGACCCTGTACAACACAGAGTACAGTATAAGCATGCAGTGATTGAGTTTTGTACTATAAAGTCATTGAGTTTTGTTTTATTCTGTGTGATTCTGAATGATTTGTGTTGGAAAACTGTCCTGTCTTTACCGAAGATGAATGATACAATGTTTGAAGTTTTTTTTCCAAGTTGGAAGTAAATTCCCATTTTCCGAATTGAATGGAATGCAGCATGAAACCTAGAGAAAGAGTCCAGTGATGACTGGTAAACTGGATGTAGATGTCAGTGTATAGACAATTTAAATAATGAAATAGATTTGTGTATGAACACTGCTGGTAACAGCAAAAACATTAAAGTTCACCCAGAAATTAAAATGTTCATCATTTACTCACTTTCATGTCATTTCCAAACCATGTATGATTTACATTCTTCTGTGGAACACAAAATAATATATTTGAAATTTATAAATAAATGTATAAAAATGTTTAAAAAATAATATTTTTGTGTCTGTACAATGAATCAATGTTGTTTGCACCCTATATTGACTTCCAAAATATCTACTTTTATGTTCCACATAAGAAAGAAAGTCATGGAATGACATGAGAGTGAGTAAATGATGACAGAAATTATTTTTGGCTGAAATATATCTTTTAAGAACAAGTTGAATTGGAAACTAACCTTTCTGCCATTTGTAAGGAACGAACCCACATCTCAAGAAGATCTGACAGATTTGTGTTGGAAAACTGTCCTGTCTTTACCGAAGAATTTTATAGGGAATCAATAAATGGAGGTGATGCTTATAATGCCAATCTGTGAGTGAGATTTTTTATGTAAAATGTCAAATTTATTATTACTGAAATCTATCATAATGCATTTGGAAAGAGGATAAATGCCATTTGTAAGGAACGAACCCACATCTCAAGAAGATCTGACAGATTTGTGTTGGAAAACTGTCCTGTCTTTACCGAAGAAGTTTATAGGGAATCAATAAATGGAGGTGATGCTTATAATGCCAATCTGTGAGCGAGATTTTTTATGTAAAATGTAAAATGTATTATTACTGAAATCTATCATAATGCATTTGGAAAGAGGATAAAAGGATGTTTATGAAGAATAAAACAGGAGGAATCTGTATATAAAGTTCATATAGCCTATCCAGTCAGTGCAACACACATTCATTATTACATTAACCACCACACCGGGGCGCCATGGAGCTCAAGTGGAATCTGAATTCCTATTGAAAGTTCTCAATCAAATCACTGATAAGATTCCATGCAAAATTGAATGGAAAGTATTTAAAAGTAACATCCCGAATAATTTAATGTTTTCATTTTCTTGTAAAATAAAATGTTTAAAATGTATTTTTACTGCTGTAACAAATTAATTGTAGCTAATTTACTTAAGGATTAATATATGCACTACATTCAAATCATACTGGTTAGTGGGCCAGCTACAAATGCATTTAAGTGTTTTCCAGTAAATATGTTCAAACACTGATCTAAATTATATAAAAAGCATTCTTCAGGAAGGCAAGGTTAGATTATTCTATTGTATTTTATCAAATTCTCCATTTTTAAGTGCTTGGTTTGATTGATTTGCTTGTCTACACTGAGGTTTTCCTTACAATTTCCCATTATCCTTTTTTACGTCATATTTTAAATTAACAGAGGACAAAAGAAAACTTGCTGAAACATTACAATTCAGTGATTTGACATTCATATTCAACATGTTTAAGGTCATGAGGGG
This sequence comes from Sinocyclocheilus anshuiensis, assembly GCF_001515605.1. Classification (NCBI taxonomy): domain Eukaryota; kingdom Metazoa; phylum Chordata; class Actinopteri; order Cypriniformes; family Cyprinidae; genus Sinocyclocheilus; species Sinocyclocheilus anshuiensis. The sequence goes on along the minus strand of NW_015542330.1, from coordinate 76,159 downwards.
TTTGTCTCTGTCAATTAATGCTGATTTAGATGTAGAAGACAATTTAGATCATGAACATGATTTATATGGATTATTATGAAAACTACTGATTACATGTTAAGCTCCACAAGTATGCATCACGTCCATTTTTGTTACAGGCCATTATGAAGTCTGAGAGAGGAGAGACATCCTCTAGCCACTCGGAGATATGTGGACATATTATGTGATTATGATTATGTTATGAAGGAGCATGCACTTGAATGGTAACCAGAAGTAAAGGCGGAGCGCAGAATGATGGGGTACAATGTGAGGGCCTCGTGTTTAATGATCCGGTCAGCTTGACCCGTTAAAAAACACCAATCCCAACAATGCAATGAACATATGAGTAAAAGGATTTACCAGAACAATTATGAATAATAATAATTTTGGTTGAATTGTATTAACATATTTATTAATAATGATGCTTATTGTTATTATTATTATCAGGTTGGATGCTGGTGAAGTGCACTTTTGATAATTTACTGCTTTTTTAAAAAATGATTCAAATGTCAACTTTATGCATATTCTGACCTACTTTACCTGTATTATCCTCACACACAGATCACTGCAATCATAGCTCATTTTAGCAATAAAAAATGTTTTCCTCTATTATGCTGCACTATTTTGATATAAAGTTATTAATTGCGCGTCAAAGATAGAGCCTTGGTTTGTGATTTCTGTCTTCATGTGTAGTAGTACATGTTGCGAAGAACAAAGGTGCAAAGCAATTGTCTACGAGCAGATCTTTGATAAAAGTCTCATATACGATGACCAGGAGGAGGGGGGCTCTGATTGTATCCCATTCAGTAGCGTGAGAGAGAGAGAGGGAGAGAGAACGCTGTCTGGTTTCAATAGATCAAAGAGCACCGCTCCTGAATGGAGTCATTTGCAATTATACGAATAATTAGCATCTGTGGGTCCTCCATCGCTAATCAGAGTCGGAGGTGATGTGTTTATGTCCTCGCGCAATCAGACGGCCAGTTGGAGAGCTCGCGCCCCGCAGGACTCAATAGCGCCTAATCATCATCAGAAGTGAATTGGCATTTAAACGGTAAAATGATCTCCGATTAAATTAATGCTTAGCGGGGAAAGAGAAACCGCATAGAGGGTTCAATTTTAGACCCCTTTTTTGTGTTTTCTTTTATTATTTTTCTTCTAAAATCGAAATTATATTCTCAACTATTAAAGGACAGTAGGTTACTTTTTCTCTTAAAGTCTTGTCCTTCTTAATTTTCAGTGTAACGCTACTTAACAACTTGTCAAATTGTCTGTCATTTTCCACCAAGGATCTTTCCTCTGAATATCTGAAGCTCTTTTTTTTTGTCTGGATCTTTAAAAATACATTAAAATGGATTTTATACAATGACTTGAACATCTGTTGTGATTAACACGTTTTCAATTTATGAACTGCAGTCATTTTGGTACGGTTCAGAGTTTGAAAAAAAAGAAAAATGTCTCTTTAAAAGGCTGAATTACCCCCCGACCGCGTGTCAACATCATTAAATTGTTCAAAAATACATTTTTAAATAAAAAAGCAGGTTATGTTGAGGTCAAATTAAGAAACTTCTTGTTATTCATGACCAGTGCGCGAATTATTCAGTGACTTTCAGTCAGTAATTTACTGGATGTAATCTGTTGACAACGTCTCACGGATTTAATCGGTCTTTTCGCCGCCCTAACGTGACGTAAGCCATCTAAACAAAACTTTTTTTGTAATATACTTTCAATATATAGCCAAAATATTGAACAAAGTGATACAAAATGATAGTTGCCTACTTGTTTTGTGGAAGTTCGGCCTGGGTCGTAACGGAAAGCGCTCGCGCTGCCTGCTGTTGCTATGGTTACCCCCTCAGGCGAACGCGATCGCGATTCTTTTCGCGAGTGTAGGCGGCGTATACATTTAGCGAACTTACTGAACTTCTGTGGTTACTGAAAGGTTATTTAAAAACGCGTTTGAAATGTATACAATTCACATTTCCACACAGATGTATAGGCTATTTTACATTTCACATTTTAACCTCCCCCCCAACCACCGTCTGTTTTGACTGACTTTAGGGAGGTTCAAAGTGTAATTAGGAGGGTCAGGCCCTCCCAAAATTCGCACCATATTCGTGACTAAAAATTCATGATATGTAAAAAAAAATGACATTTTGACAAAAATGTAGAAAGTTGTATAAACACTTTTTTTTTTTTTTGAAAAAAGGGTGAAACTAATAGCCTAGCTAGCCTATATAAAAATTGCTTTTCTAAGATCTTGATGTTTCTTCAACTAAATTTAAATATTTCTTATTTTTATCATCTAGAAAACCCATATATAAACAGATGTAGATATTTATAGCCATATTTTGTAATCCCCCCAATTTTATCAGTAAGAGTTCACACAGATCTCTACATTCAAAAGTCATTTCATCAGTGAAATCTCTCTCTTGGGGATAATTGTCGGTCAGATTCACTCTTTCTCCAAACAGAATAGAGAAGACTCTCTCTCACAAGAGGGCCGAAACATCTGCCTCTCCGCCCTCACGACTCCGATGCCATCGGCCTCTGAAAGAATCAACAAAAGAACCGTTGTTATATATCTTCCCTTGAATACAAAGTAATTACTTATCATCAATCAAAATTAATAATAGTTGATTGGGTTGGTGTGGTCAGCGCAGTCCCCTCACATTCGCTTTCCAGAGGAGGGGACTTGACCCACTGGGAAACTACCCCCTCTCTCTAGGCGGCCTAAAAAGTCAGGGACTGAATAAGGAAATGAAGCGTAATTTGAGGAAGATGGATGAGTCTCCAGGGCAACTCCCCCTTCTATCCTCTTGTATTGATGATAACCGAGAGAAAGAGAGAGAGAGAGAGAGCGAGAGTGAGAGAGAGAGAGGGCTGTGCGTGTGTGTGTTTATGTCTCAGTATGTGACAAACAGTAGCTGAGACACTGAGAGCTCCAGACAAAAAACGCATCAGGTCTCAGTCAGTTGTACGGCGAGGACCCTACAGCACCATCAGGATAACCGTGGACCACATTTGGGTGATTTGTCTCAGAAGGCCACTGCACGGGATTTATACGACCAGACCGCGCTCAGTTCACCATGCAGAGACCGAGCGGTGCAGGCACGGCGTTTTCCATTGATTCTTTGATTGGCACTCCACAGCCCCGGCCGGGCCACCTGCTCTACACGGGCTACCCGATGTTTATGCCGTACCGACCGTTTATGATTCCACAAGCCCTGTCTCATTCGTCATTACCGTCGGGCATCCCTCCCTTGGCACCGCTGGCATCGTTCGCGGGGCGCTTGACGAACACTTTTTGCGCGGGGTTGGGGCAGGGGATGCCCTCCATGGTGGCGCTCACCACCACCCTGCCCAGTTTCTCGGACCCTCCAGATAGTTTCTATGCCCCGCAGGAGATGCCGGGACCACGGTTAGGCGCGGACGGGACGGGGATGAACCGGCAGGAGAGCCCGCATGACGAACTCAAGGGCTCTGAACTCCTCAATTTCACGGAAACTTTTCAGGCGGTTGCAGGTGAGCACCGGACAGGAACTCTCACTTTGACAGGTGGTTTGATTACGAGCGCAAAAAGTTCGAACGGCCTTTAATTATTCAAAATACAAGTTCTGTTTAGAACCCAAAGGGTTTTACCTTACAGGCTGATGCCGAAAGTTCCACAACAAACTTTTATTCTCTAGTTCTGTAGGAAACTGCTACTGTTGAGTTAGATATAAACCCATAAACCAATATGCTAACTTTTAATGTAAATGTAAAACGAACATTTTATAAAAATGTTTCTTGATAAGAATGATGCGCTTTTGGTGAACATAATGTGCCGCAAAAATTCATTCAACAACATTTTTCTAACTATGTGGAACTCCATAAAAACTTTATGCATGAACTTTAAGATTGTTGTAGCCTACATTCAGTAAGAAATGTCATGAAACTTGAAAGTTAAGAATAGTAAAAAAAAAATAAAGAAATAAATAGTCGTTTTGTGTGCTGGAATAACAATGCATTTTATCATCTGTCATTGTTCTTATGGAGTTCATAGAATTATCGAAAGACAAATGAACACATCTGATCTTGAAAACTTCCATTGTCATTTGATTTGCATTCAGGTGGCACAGGCCTACACTCCTGCCACTGGAGAGTTTCGAAACAATGCTAAAAAAAAACGATTTGGGTTTTAAGAATAATATTTGGTGATATTTCTAAATAATTTCAGCAGAATTCGATATTTTAAAGTTGAAAATAGAGCAGACTGAATCACAAAGCAAACGATATAAACAAAGGCAATTATTCTGTAGTTTCAGCACAGTGTTTTATTATTTCATAACTATTATAAATTATAAAAAATATATTTTCCCCATCGGACCTGCTACAATACTGTCATTTCTACTAGAGCTTTCGAGTTTAAACACCTTTAAAAAAAAAAACAAAAAAAACATTTGCCATCGAAAATGTGCAATGAACTTGCAGGTTGACACTTTAAATGTACTTTACAGTTATAAATGTAAAAGTCAGTTTTAGAATTGAATATGTAGACTAATAGAATAAAAACGCTTCAGTTACGCTCCTGTTGGATTTTATTAGTCTATGTTTTAGGATATTTATGAAATAATGTCTAGGCCTATAGAATCAAGCAGAAAGCAAACGATAAATAATTAATGTTCTAGCGCACTTTAACATTTTTTTTTATCTTGTTAGAGAATTTGACGATTGATTCCTAGTCTAGTCTATATCAATTCGATTTTTTTATATATAGCCCAATTAATTCGAGGTTGTCAAAAAGGACTTTTCACTGCAGTTCGTCGCCAATTATAATGTTGCTATTAGTTAAACTTCCATTTTAGAGGGTCGAAATGTTTAACATAAATCCTACATTTGTCTTTTGAACTGCCCAAATCTGTGTGGAATATTTGTAATGATTAATGTCTTCATTTTCATTCTCTTCAGGCGAAACCAAACTCTACAGTTCAGATGATGAGAAACTGGACCTGAAATCAGCGGAGGCCGCGTGCAGTGACAGGGAGGACAGTTCAGCCGACAGCGAGAACGAAAGCTTCTCCGACGGGAACACCTGCGCTTCAGCGTCCCAGAAAAGCAAACTCAAAGGCGGCTCACAGGACGCGTTACCGCCGGGCGGCTCGGCGGGAAAGAGCCGGAGGAGGCGGACTGCTTTCACTAGCGAACAGCTGCTGGAACTCGAGAAGGAGTTTCACTGTAAGAAGTATCTGTCCCTCACCGAGCGCTCTCAGATCGCGCACGCACTCAAACTCAGCGAGGTCCAGGTCAAAATCTGGTTCCAGAACCGCAGGGCCAAATGGAAACGGATCAAAGCCGGCAACGTCAACAACAGATCCGGGGAGCCCATCAGGAACCCCAAAATCGTGGTGCCCATTCCCGTGCACGTCAACAGGTTCGCGGTGCGGAGCCAACATCAACAGATCGAACCGGGCAGCAGGCCATGAACTCCTCAATGAAAATGACCCTGAACTCCTCAAACGAACATTTACATGACTCACGTTCCCACAGGTCAGGGGTCACACGCTACAGATGCATGAAGGACACCTAAAAGGAGACCATTCCAGCATCTAGAAGGATATTCAGTGACTTTTAGGTAACACTTTGTCGACTTTCATCAATTAAAAACATGAGGCCTATTCAATGCTTAACGGGTCATAGGCTAGCCTACATTCAATTCTGAATAGCCAATATGAATCAAAGTCTATGCTATTTGAACGTAGGCTAACACATGACCTGTTAAGCATTTTATATTTTTTGAAAGTTATTATAAGGTGTTACCGACTTTTATATCTGTTCAATATCGACATTACGTTCAGGTTTGTTCTTTTCCTTCTCTCCCCTAAAATGTCTTTATTTTTAATTTATTACTTTGTACATTTGTAAATATTAAATGTGTCCATGCGACACAAATGTGCACTATACGAGACTGTAAAGATACATTTTTTTTTTTTAAATAAGTATTTATAAGTTGCTGTCTAGTGGGTTTTTGCATGTTGCCATTTGTCTAATTTTCCCGTATGATTTTAACTGGCCGTTCTCGTTGTTTCGACCATTTTTGCATGTGCTCTTAAAGCATTTCTGTCCCTTAGAGGCGGAATCTCCCCCAAGTTCTTTGTGAAAAAAAACGGTGATGGAAATAAATAAGCTCAAGAACACAATGACAGAGTGATATATTCCCATCGACGTCACAATAAATGTGCAATATGGTTGCATAAAACTGTTCAGAGAAGAAATGTATTCATTGCATGCATGTTGGTTCTTCTTAAATACTGTTTTAGTTTTTGTCTTCTTTGCAAACGAATTAATTAATTACTGATCATGTCATTGACTCATTGATAGATATTTTATACCAAACATTATCCTAAAGTGACTACTGGCAATTATTTATTGGCAACTATTTGATCACTTTTATTTGTTTATTTATTTATTTACTCATCCTTAAAATAAGTGTAGTAAATACAAAGTCCAATTAATAATTAATAATAAAATGACCATAGTTTAGTAAACATATAAGGACATAATAAGCATACACAATTTAATTATTATATACAATTGATATATTTATAAGAATGATGCTAATATATATATATACTGTCCACTGTTGAACCTTTAAATATCAAGACATTAGAAAAAATATCAGGAAATGTTAATTTTGCTATATCTCTTTCTAGGGCATTTATTGTTTTAATGCACAGGTCACAACTTAGATCTCTATTTTCTTTTCTTCTGGCTGAAATAGTTGTGGATCCTTTAAAGGTGTCTTAGCTCTTCTTTACATCCAGCAGATTTACATTATTTGATGCATTTTGAGCAGGTAATAGAGCACATCTGTCATCAGCATCAAGAGACCATGGGGTAAAATAGTTATCCTTCTGTTAAAACTGAACATAGATTTATTTTATTTTATTTCACAGAAAGTGGAAGCATTGTGAAGCTTGAGCCTTCCACATCTCTTCTCTTTAAATGAGCATTATTGGTCTGAATCATTTCTTTTGGCCTCCTTAAAAAAAAAAAAAAGACCAAACATGCATTATCTGCAGTCTATATTTTCATTCAACATAAACTTCTGCAGATGTTCAATTTTTATGACTTTGACATGAAACATTAACCATTTAGCCTTGACACAAAATGCATTTGATTCGGTTAAAAACATTATTTATCATGTTAAATGAGACCATATAGCCACATGAGGAAAATACATAAGAAAGATTCACAGTTTGCATGACAACCTTCATGCTCCAATATATTTTTCAAAAATGTATTCAATGCATTTAATGTGCATGTCTGTACTTAGCTTATTTGTTCCATAACTGTGACTTAAAAATCTCACCGTTCTCTTATTACCTGAAAAGTATGGCCTACTTGTATAATTAGAGAGGAATTTGAAAGAGACAATGAATATGAAAGCACACTTTTACAAACAATAATTGAGAAAGACTGGCATTGACCCAAACAGCAGACAGCAATCATTAGAGTCTATGATGACCAGTGCAGGTCATCTAAAGAGAGAGAGAGAAAGAGACAGTGTGTGTGTGTGTGTGTGTGTGTGTGTGTGTGTGTGTGTGTGAGAGAGAGAGAGAGAGGTTTTTTGTTAATGAGCACGGGACTCATTTGTCTCTCTTTGGGAGGCCGTGCTGTCTCAGATGAGAGTGATGGAGCTCTATTACACTGGTCATATCCAACACACTGTAATGAACTTCAACATCAATCATTACAGGAGAGAGCAAAAGACCACGCTGGGTCTCTCTCTCTCTCTCTCTCTCTCTCTCTCTCTCTCTCTCCGTTCCAGGGTTGAGTCTCATTCAGTCACTACAGTCTGTTCACAGACTACATCAACATATACAGTGATGCTGAAACACAGCTTTGCATGAAGGTAAACTATTTACATTTATGCATTTAGCAGATGTGTTTATCCAAAGCAACTTACACTGATTCAAGATAAACATTTTATCAACTCATGTGTTTCCTGGGAATCAAACCCATGATCTTGGCGTTGCTAGTTTGAGCTACAGAAATGTCATGTAAAATATATGTACAGGAGTATAATATGAAAACTAAACAGCATGAATGATAACTCACATTCATAGTACATTTGATATATTTCAATTTAATTCACAAAAGTTCCGTTCCACTGTTTTAACGTTTCTTAAATGCATATATTAAATGTAGTTAAACTAAGTGTTACATTTATAGAAAGTAGTGTTTAATTAAATAAATAATTAACATAAATCTTTATCAGAAGTTTCATTAAATGTTATTTTTATTTATTCAAATGTTAATTACTTATGATGACATGAAATAACAAGATATATGATGTGTGATGCATGAAATAACCAGAAACCTGGGCTAGAAATAGTGATAATGCAGGTGATAATGCAAATGTTTGTGGTCTTATAGCAGCACATATTGCAATAATTAAGCTGCCTTTTACTAATGTAAATATGCAAATGGAGACAAAAAATGCTGGAACAGAATGTCTTTGATATTAACATGAACTACTTTTACCCAGTTTAAGCTGGTCCCACAGCCTCACCGGCAGCAAAAACAAAAACATTAAAACCATTTCAAACCATCAGGGGAGACTAGCTAAGACCAGCAAATGAGTTTAGGCTGGTTTTCTAAGCAGAAATCTAGTCATAGGCCACATACACACTGGAAAGTTTTAAGAATGATAACAGCATTTAAATCTAAATCACTGTTCTGTGTGTGAACGGAATACAGGAGTCACACCTGCAAACTGGTTGATGATTGACACAGTGGTAACCATGGCAGCAGGTTGTCCTCTCATCAGGGGTGCAACAATTCTTGCCTCCTCTGACCAAAGTATTATTAGTAACCAGAGACATTATCATCTAGTAAATCGCCATTCTTTATGCAGTTCTCTGGAGTGTCATGTAGAAAGAAACAGGACTGACAACAACCATATTCTGCTGCTGTGTGTACATGACAGGATCACATTTATGCATTAGTTACACGCATTTATCTCATGATTCTGGCATATGCTCTGCTGTTTGAGCTATACAGGAATTAGGCACGACCAGTGGCCATATAACTGGAAGCTGCTTAGAAACAGCAACAGGATGCCAAGTGTAACGTACCATGATGTATGACACACCAGCAACTGTTTTCTCTCATAAGTGCTAATAGGCAGAACGAAAGCGACACTGAGCCGTGAATCCACACCCTCCATAAAACTGCACCCTGACCTTCTGAAAAACCTGTTGCAGAGCTCATGTCTTCACATTTTGATCGAACTGTTTTTATTTGATGAAATGAGCTCACTTAAAGAGCGAAACACAATTCCCCAAAACAATCCCATAAATTACGCGCGCAGAAAACAATCTCATAAACTAATGAGGAATCTCTGAACTTTCTTGACTTGTATTGTCAGCATGCCGCTCTGACACGAGTGTGTAGTGTGTGAGTTAATTGCCTCAGCCTCCAGTAACCGCTAGTGGTAAATGCCTATGAGCTGTTGCATTTACATATCCCCTCATTTAGAGACTCATTCTCATTATGCCAATTATACTAGCTTTAATTATTATAGCACTGCCACAAAAAAAAAAAAAAAAAAGAATCGCAAACCAAATAGCCTACAGAGATATTCCACAAGGTGCTATTCCGAGGATGCGGTGATGGGAGTACCAGCACAGCTTGTCAAGAGCGGAACACTCTCATTATGACAATCAGATTAATTGTTTAATTGATATCCAAGCATTTGTTTCATTAACGGATCGTTAGGAAGCGCGAGGTACCGGCTATTCCCGTTCCTCGGCGGAAGCGGCCGAGTCTTGGAAGAGGAGGGACGGGAAGCGCGAGGCCTGAATCCTGGGGAGTGTCTGGTGGACGCCCACGCCGCTGATGTATGGGCAGATGCATCAAATCACACAGGATAAACAAGCGATGAATTTCATCAGTGCCATCATAGCCTTAATTTGGCTGCCTAATGAGTCAGAGCTAGTGGCGGAGATAAAAGTTGTCAGAGGCGCGGCTCTAATGAATTTCTTGCCACTTGTAATCAAGGTTGGCTGTCTGAGGGGCCATGATTAATGGACCCCTGGAGGATTCCCTCGGCCTTCAGCTCTCATTACAGCTAATGCATTCTCAGGCAAATTAACGCACTGAGAAGAGCGAGCGAGAGAGAGAGAGAGAGACGCGGAGAATCCAAACAAGGACGGGAGAGAAAGAACAAGGGATAAACGCAAGATTGAGAGAATGCGAGGAAAGAAAACATCAAATGACAATTAAACAGCATATGAAAGCAGAATGGACTTTTTCAGGCTTTTAGTCCATGTCTGGAAGCTTTGAGCGGAGCATCTATATGCTAATATGTAACCAAAACGAGTTTTAAGCACAAATGCGCATTTAAAATCTTCCAGGAAAAATACCAGATGGCTTAATTTTGTTTACGTCACAACCATGCAGGTGGCACTGAACTAAGGCCTGAAATAAGGTCTGTAGTTAACACAGGCTTTTAGTCTATGATATTACATATGTAATAAGTGGCTAAATGGTCAAGGCAGCAAAAAGGTAAACTCATCTAACTCACTAGCCAATTTTTACTTGTTAAAAAATACTAAAGGATTCCAATAAGAAAAGTGTACAGGATTCTAATTCATTTCTATCATATTTTGGAACCATTAAGATTCCTGTAGGACTTTCTGTTACAAAGGGGTTTGTTCTTATTCTGTTCATTTTCTTTGCAGCAGCTTGTTTACCAAGACAATATACATAAAATAAAAAAAAAAATAAAAAAATCTCACAGGAATCTCAAGTCCAATATGAATCTCATTGGTATGGTTTCAAACTATGATAGAAATTCTAATTAGAACTATTTTCTTATTGGAATCCATCAGGATTTTTTGACAAGCTTTTGCAAACTATTCTAACTCCAACTTTTTTTTTTTAATTTTAAAGAAATTTAGTTGTGATGTTAAGCCTAACTTTAGATTTGTATTTGGCAATTGCATTTAGGCTTCAAAATTCATACAAGTTGGTTTCATTTGTGAAAAGTGTCATGATGAACAAGATGTGTAAGAATCATAACATTTTATTGGAAAATGTTTTTTTTTTTTAAGGTAACCTGGGTTGGCCTACAAAACTACATCATCACTGCAGAGCTCCATACAAGTAAAAGATGATGCTATTAATATTTTGATCTGGTTTCCTATAAGGAATGCTAGTGTACTTCTTGTGATCGGACAAAATACGAACACAATATATACAAAACATACTATTTAAAAGCTAATTAGTCAGCTTTTAGGACTACACTAGATATCGATGACCTATATGAACTAAAAGCTAAAAGTTTCCATCAACTTTTCATGAAAATATTTTTATAAAATGATATATTCTGATTTTCCATGATCATGTGTTGAGTTGAGAAAACACACAATCAAGCTTGAAGACATTTTGACAGTCTTAAGCACACATTTTCATATGATCAAGGAATGAATGACAAACTTTCTCAGCATTCATGGTATAAATCATTTTATTGGAGTGTTTATTATGTCAATAGCCAGCCAAGCATCCAATCACACAACAGCTAACTCTCATGAAAGCACTCCATCACATTCAGAAGGCGCAATTAAAAAACAATGGCAAATTAAAAGAAACAACAAAGTTATCAAACAGCTCAATAAAAGCAACAACAAAAGGAATTATTTACATCTTGCTTTTATAAATATGTCAAATGTACATATAATACACAAAGTACCTTAACGGCCGGCCAGACAATGCTGACACATTGAGACCCAAAACCAGGTACCAAAAAAACTTTAAAACTAAACGGTGCTTCTCTCTGCTATATGGCTACTGAGGAGCTTTATGGGTGCATCCCAGCATTCAATAAGCCGGCAGTCGCAGGGATGACAGGCGAGTGTTTAATATCATTTTCAACTCCCATATTCCTAAAAGCTCATCTTAGCAACCTCATGTAATACACAGGAGCCCAAACTTAATGTATATTTAAAAAAAAAATGATACGTTCACTTTATGAAGATCAAGAGGGTAACTTTCCATGCATGTCATTGGGAATGAGCCTCCAGAATTAAAATGGGTTTAAAAAGATGTTAAAAGCCGTTGCATTTAAAATCAATGGCAATTCTCCTAAAGCTTAGTTAGATGAGGGTTGCATGTACAAATCTGACTCGAATAAGAAAGAAAACGTACCTGCTAGAAGGTAAAACACCTAAAAAACATGTAAACTTAAAATACTGTCAGGTAAGGACATCTTCCTCTCGCTTTCCCTTTAACTCACATGTGCCAAATATTAAGTTCTAATCATGATTTCATATTTCAAGTAAAAGTTGATGGCGTACACACTAGCAAACGAGGGTTAAGGCTGATAGGTTTCAGATGGGTACATAATGGCCATCTCATCCAGAAATTGCCCACTCGACACACAGCTAGCTGCAAGAGGGAGCAGGAAAAGCTATTTTATACACACATCTGTACATTATCCACATCACCATCCCATCCGTCCCATTCAGTTAGAAACACACGTCTGGATTCTAATGGATACAAAAACAGCCACACCGTCACAAGTGTGGAGGTCATTAGACTCGTAACAAAGGAGTTGACGGCGAGAGTCTTATTTCGTAATCTAGTGTGTCGGTACCGTCCGCTGCTACTGAATGGATCTGTCATTAGGCAGGACAGTGTCAAACAGTTAGAAGACCACTTCAGAGCGGTCCAGAAATGATTCGCACAAGGCATCCGTAATAACACAGTATTCGTCAGGTAATCAGGCCTTTCCAAGACAATCACGGAGAGGCTAAATGTAAAATAGCAATGAGAGTGATGATTTGGGTTTTGATATATTGCACTGATGCTACAAATGGTAATGCGTTACCCAGCAGCCTTAGTGTTTTTGAGCTTCGTTCAAGGGCACAATGGTGGTATTTAACTATTAAAAGTGTGAAGTTGGAGTGAAAAATGCACTTAAATGTTTGATTTTTAGCATTAATCTGAAAAAAAAAAAAAATAATCACATGATTAAGTTGAATTTAATGAAGCATTTAGATCTTTGTGTGAAACTCACAAAAACATGTCCAGGTCACCCAAAAATAAAAAAAAACGAGAAAATATATTTAGCATTAAAAAATGAAGGACCATTGAGATTTTTTGCATTGCGAATTTCCCCCCCACATTTTTTCCACCACAATTTTCATTATTGAAATGCATCTGGATATTTTTAAATTCATATTTTACTGTTTATTTCTGTCAATATTATTCTTATTATTGTAATAAAGTATTTTGTAGTGATTAAAAAATAACAATATTTTACACTCAATTAAACCTCAAAATTAAAGTAGTAAATATTTGTTCTTTTGATTTTAGGGTGAAGTACGCAGACATGTTCTTTACAGGTTTCACCAAAATCACTGATTTAATGGGATAGTTCACACAAAAATGAAATTTCTATCATTATTTACTCCACCTCATGTCATTCTAAACCTATATGACTTTCTTTGTTCTGTGGAACATAAAAGAATGTATTTTGAAGAATGTTGGTAATCAAACAGTTTCGCTTCCCTCTGACTTCCATTATATCCACAAAAAATTCAATGGAAGTCAATGGGAACCAAAACTCTTTGGTTACCAACATTATTCTAAATATCTTTTTGTGTGTGTGTGTGTGTGTGTGTGTGTGTGTGTGTGTGTATTCAGCAGAAGAAAGAAAGTTTGTAATGACATGAGGGACAGTAAATAACAACATAATTTAATGTTCTGATGGACAAAAACGCGTGGGCGCAAAGCGGAGGATCCATTACTATTGTCCGATTATTTTTAAACTGATGCACCTAAAAAACAAAACTTATTTTGTTTAGAACCTGTTGCCCATCATTTCATTTTTTGTTCTATACACACACAAGAAAGGATCCTTAAAACCGTCATTTTCTTCAGCTTAAAAACAACACGCATTGATAATGTTAACACTGCTAATTCTCGCTGCACGCTAACATTGGTCACAGGAAGTCGTCATGAGGGAAATGGCTTTACGTGACACATGTGGCACTACGCACAGTTTCCTAATAAAGACGTACTGTACTGCTGAGGGAAATGATGCCATTTAACGAGAGCAGCATCTATGGGAACATCAACATCTTTGAGAAGAGACACTAGAGACACTGCGAGCCACGATCACATGATGCTAACACTACGGTTCAGCTCGCACTGAGCGTTGTTGTTGATGTTGGGATTGTGTCGGGTGGCTGTGGGCGTCGACACTCCGCCGCCGTCGCCGGGGCAGCCGTGTTGGATGAGGATGTCGACGCACTCCTGACTTCCTGCTCGCTGGGCGTAGGACAGGGGCGTCTGAGCACGGGCGTCGCGACTCTTCACGTCCACACCGTACTGAAACAGAGGAGGAAATGAATGATGGACGAACACTTGTGAACGAAAGGCGCTTCCAAAAAGCGAGTTCTTACCCAGATGAGCAGCTGCGTGAGGACCACGTTAGCCATGGCGCAGGACAGGTGCAGGGCGGTACGTCCGTCTCCGTCCCCGTACGTCTCGTTGACCTCTTCTTTGGTGCCGTGGGCCAGCAGGAGAACCACCAGCCGCAGGTCGTCCTCCACCACGGCCCGTAGGAGCTGCTGTCCCAGCGGCACGTCTGACTGAGGAAGCCCCACCAGGAACAGCTTCTGCTCGTACTTTGCCCGGATCCAGCGCTCCTTCTCTTCCCTGAGAATCAGGACACAAACAGAGCTCAGCTTTTTATTCTTGTTGAGGATAAACACACGGCTTTGTTTATCAGTGGTCATCCTGATAGCGAACACCACTCCAGTGTAGTGAATCAAATCAAAACTCTGAATCAACTAAATCAATTTATAAAATCCACACTTCAGAATATTTTAGCAAAACTGTATGTAGGTAAATATTGCTGCTTAGTACTAGGTTTTGTTATATAAATTTAAATAATTAAGTAATCTATCTATAGCTATGTCTGTCTGTCTATCTATCTATCATATTTATATTTAGTATATTATTTTATATTAATTGCATATATATTTTTCTACTTTCAGAAATTTTACCAATTTTTAAAAAAAATTTTTTTATGAACTAAACGATAAATATCATGTTACACATAATTAAGGCATGTTGTCCACAATTTATAAATAAATGAATAGAATAAATGTATAAAATAACAAATGTATAGGATATTTAACCATTTTCAATGATACATGTGTATATGGCTGACAATTTTAAGCTAGATATATTATTTATATTTGCATTAAATGCTTTATAATAATAATGCTTTAAAATGTTAATGCCTTTAAAATTAGTGTATATATATATATATATATATGTGTGTGTGTAAATGTTAATTTTATATTATATATTATATTCATCACATATATATTTTTCTATTGTTTAGTTCATTTGTTCAATGAACAAAACAATAGAAATTCACGTTACAAATAATTTTCCACAAAGGCAAGGCAAGGCAAGTTTATTTATATAGCACATTTCATACACAATGGTAATTCAAAGTGCTTTACATATAAAAGGAATTAAAATAATCCTAAAAAATAATCACAACAATAAAAACAAGGCATTTAAACATTTTAAAAATGATTTAAAAATTAATTTAAAATGACTTAATACAGTTAAGAATAAAAAATATTATACATAAAATACAGTGCAATCAGTTTGGATAAACTGATTGCAAATAAATAGAGTAAATGTATAAAATTAAACATTTATAGGATATTTAACAATATTCAATGGTATGTGTGTATAAGGCTGACAATTTTAAGCTATATATTATTTATATTTTATTTGCATTAAATTCTTTATAATAATAATGCTTTAAATAATGCAGTGTATTTAATGCCTATAATATTATAGTGTATAAATTCGCCCAGCCCTAATATCAGTCTTTCTCCTACTTTGACCATCACTGGTTAAATGTGACTTTGATACATTAGATAAACTTTGTGACTTATGAATACACGACAGTCCCAGCAGAGTCTGAATTTCCGACATAATCGTATCTTTGACTTCGAGGAAGTCCAGAGTAATTCAGTTCTGATTATGACAGAGGTCACAAGGGAAGCAGGTTAAACGTACAAATCACACAAGCTCAGCCTTAACTTCCCTTAGACCGGTTTCCATCAGAATCTAGAGGGTTAAAGTCTGTCTGGCTATCGAAAGGTTACACATTGTGAACAGCATGTCTATCGTGGACAATACAGGAGTGTGTGCGTTGGGGGGAAGCTGCGTTTTTTATCACCGCTGTCAGTGTTGTCAGTCCTGCCCGGTGAATCCCCACAAAGGAGGCCCTCTCAACACTGGCCCCTCAACCCTCTAGGGGGCCGCCAGCAGCCCGCCAGATCGAAGACCCAAAGAAAAGGGCTGAAAGAGACACACTCGGACCAGAGAATGGAGTCCAACTCTTCATCGCACACCAGACTTCTATCTATCCCTCTCTATCACCCGGCCGCCCCCTCTCCTCTCTTCTGCTGGCATTCACGGCGATGGCGAGGGGCACGGTGCTAAATTAAAATCGATACGAGCGGATCTGAGCATGCTCGGTGGCGGTCTGACCCGCTGACCCCGCGCGGCGGGTGATAAGAGGAGCAGAAAGGAGCTGTTGTTGAGTGACACACAGAAGAGACTGAGTGAGAGAGAGCTGATGGAGGTAAAGAGAGTCTGGAGAGATTCCCCCGGGACGACACGGAACCAGAACCACAACCACAGTGCTAATGTTGATGACAACAAACCAACAACATGATAGAGAGAAATGACAGAAATAATGACAGCTAAAAAAAAGTGTAGATGAGAATGGAGTGGCTAGCATTGAATTATTCTTAATGAAATATACACTTGTAAGTCTACATACTGTATAGTCATCATCACCGTACTAATATTCCTGGGTCAAAACAACCCAATAGCTGGGTTTGTCCCTTTTTAACCCAGCATTTTTTAGAGAGTACATTTAAATTTTCATCATTACAAAGTTGAGTGACTAATTAGTAATTAATTGAGTAAAAGAAAAAAAGAACAATTGTTACTAATTTCATAATTAAGTATTTAATATTTTAATATCAATTTAATAATATAAACAAACATGTAATATTTAGCCAAATACAATTTATATTTTTATATTTGCATTAAAAGCACATACAGTATATGTGAACTTACATAATTGCATAAAATCTTACAAATTATTATAATATAATAAATATATGCTAGATGCTAGAAATTCAATAAAATTTATATTTCCATTAAATGCATAAAACAAAAACAAAAAAATATATATATACATACAATTTTAATGCAATGTAATGTTTATATAATATAAGAATAACAATAACAATATACAAATAACAAATGACATATCTAAGTGACATAATATCTAATATATTATCACATTATTACATAAAATATTACATAAAAGTATACAATTGCTCCAAATAACTTTTTTATAAAAGCTGAAAATGAAATATAAATAGTTTATATATATCTGAAATACTTTGTTTTTGTTTTTCTATTTGCATTTTATATATAATTTAATGCATTTAATTCATATAATATCTAAAATATAAATATATCATCACATTATTACACAAAATCTTACAAAGAATTTTAATTACTCTGCAACTTCTAATAATTTCAGTCTCAGCTGCTATTCACGTCAGGTTTCTGTAAACTATAGACATTTCAAGAAATTTAACATTAAAATTAGTGCCACAATGTTAGTCATTGCTAATTTACATACTGATGTTTTTTTTTCTTTCATAATTGAATAATCTATATCTACCTTAATGCTGCAAAGACAATGTTTTATGGCAGTTCCGCATAAGAATCAACACAAAACGCAGCAAAACAAGTGCTGCGAGTATTTTATTTATGTAAAGCCAAAGACTAAAACTTACATTTAAATGTATCGAAACTTACAGCAGCAGTGATTGGCGGTATGATGGGAGTGTAAATGAAGCCACGCCCCTTTATTATCCTCAAACAACACACTTCCTCTTATTGGGGATTGACTCATACGTCTCAACCACACTCACTAGCATTCCATCCCAAAAAGCAAAAGAAATCTGAAGGACAGAGGAGGAAAAGCTTATGTTTGACACCCCATCATCATGTCAACAAGCTCCACTCACATTTCCATCAAAAAACGCACAAATCTAAATCTGCAAATCATTTCAACGGTCTGTAATCAGAGTCTTACGGGAGGTACAATATGGCTTTAAAAAATGTATAAGAAAAGCATCCAAACAAACTTGACCTAAAACACTAAAAGGAACCACTTAACGTCTAATGAAATGACTCCAGTCAGCGGCTACATCTCTGCGTTTCAGAAGTGCACTCTTATGCTGAACAACACCGGCTTTATGAAGCAGAACAAATGTTGTGGCATCTCCAAACTGATAATCTGTTATCCCGTGCCACCATTACATTCCGCCGAAGACAATCGCGTGTGTACGAGCAAGTGTTGTTTAAGTCACTTTGGCAATGATGGCATGAGCTTAATTAAGTAAGCCACATCTTTAATGCTGTTTCCCTCAAAATCCTGACAGGTCTTTGTGAACAAGGCAGAGAGCAATTGAATGGACTCTGGGCACAGTGAATCGTTCTTCAGAGAGAGACTGAGTGTGTGTGTGTGTGTGTGTGTGTGTGTGTGTGTGTGTGTATAATTAGCCTCCCTCCCCTCCTGCTTCAGCAGTCAATCTTTCAAAGCTTGTTTTTCTTCTGAGGAGACCCACCCTGTTGTTCTCTCTTCATCTGAATTCTTTACAGGAAACCCACCATGCCATCGCAGGGGTTTAAGAGGGTGGGCGACTCTTAAACTCCAGGAGGAGAGCGGTTTAAAGTGGAGGAGGGTGAGTTTACACTAGTTTAACGAGGGAGAATCACTTTTTACAAGTTGAAGGACAGATTAATTTACAGTGACATTTAATGCAGTGAAAATGTAGTTTGTGTGACTTTCTTTTCTTAAGTAGAAAACAAAAGGAGATGTTTTGATGAATGATTACGCTGCTGTTTTCCTGTCAAACTCCCTAAATGATCATGAAGGAACCATAAAAGTGGGCCATACGATTTGTGCACTATTCAAAGTCCTTTGTAGACATGATTGATTTCCGTGAGGTACAGATAAAATCTGCATTAAGATGAACAGAGCCAGGTTTGACATCAATGACGATCAATTAAAAAAGTCAAGAACCAATGATGTTTGACTGACATGAAATCTAGCATGAGAAGTGTCAAAACATTTTGGTATTGTCCTCACACAAAGCTTCAAAACAAAACAAAACACAAAAAACAAAACAAAACACAAAGAAGAAAAGAAAAGAAAAAAGAAAAAAAATAATAAAAAAAGACCAAAATACTTTTTTGTAATTTTGGAGCATTATGGTATATGTCTCCAAAAAAAAAAAAAAAAGGGCTTTTTTTTTTTTTTTTTCCCAAAAAAAAAAAAAAAAGCCCTTTTTTTTTTTTTTTTTCCCAAAAAAAAAAAAAAAAGCCCTTTTTTTTTTTTTTTTTTTTTTTTACTTTGCACAATAAAATAAAATAATAAAATAAAATAAGGTTCTCTTTTGTTGTTTTTGGAGCTTTATGATATCTGTCCATATTCATAATACAATAAAATAACAAAATAAAATAAATGCTAAAATAAAAAAATAAAATGCTAAAATAAAATAAAGTTATTTTTAGGAGCTCTATGACATCTGTCCACATTCACTTTGAATGTAAAATAAAAACAAACAAACAAACAGTACCTTATTTTTGATTTTAATACACAATATTTGTCAACATTCAAAATAAAATAAAGTAAAATAAAAAATAAGGTACTTTTATGTTGTTTTTAGAGCTTTATGACATCTGTCCACATTTGAAATTAAATAAAATTAAATTAATGAGGTACTCCTTTGTTTTTTTAGCTTTATTTTATCTTCCAAATTCAAAATAAAATAAAATAACTGCTTTGGTACGTGAGGCTCAGATTAATGAAAATTGCTAAACTGTTTCTATTAATTTGAGATGAGATTTATAAGATATCAGTACACTCGGGGAAGATTTTGCATGCATTTAAGCATCTATACACAACTGATCCGAATAGTTCCTATTGACAGCGCTTTATGAAGCTTTTAAACGTTCTCTCAGTCAGTTTACGGTCACCTGTCCTTGAAAAGGAAGGAGGAAGATTTCAGAAGCAGCAACAGGCTTCTCAAATCCCCCGGACACTGCCACTTGAAAGGAGAAGTGTGAAAGAGAGGAAGAGAGGGGCTGGTAATCCCGCCTCAGACTTTTGTTTGAAATGGAGACCCAATCCAAACACAGGGCACTGTGTGGAGGGGTTTATGGGAGAAAGCCGAGAAGCCATGAAAAGACACTTCCTCTCGGCAGGAGGAAGAAAAATAAAATGTGCAGCTTTAGCGTGTCAAAAGCGAGGGAGGGACGAGGAGGCCAGGGAAGAGTGATGTGATGGAGGGAAGATTCTCTCTGCAGGGGGAGAAAACCACATTCAGGAAACACACACACACACACACACACACACACACACACTGGTACACACATATTTGCAGTGAATATCAGGGTTGCTTGGGGGACATCAGGGGACTCGAGTGTGAGAGAGACTATAAGCCTGAAAAGGAGACCAAGTACTCTTTATATGCAACTTGACTTTAAATGCTGTTAACTGCTTCAAAGGGAACAACAATAACATTAACACTTAATAATGTCACTCAATAATAAATCATCAAAGTCAACATGAAATTAGTGCTGACCCCATTTACTTTCTTAATGTTTTATTGTGCATGATTGATAAGTGCACATTATTCTTAAGAAAAAAGGTTATCTTTAATCAAAAAGTTATTAAAATTAATAAACGTTAATATTAATAATTAAATAAATATAAATACACTTAATTATAAATGTTTTTGAAATATAATAACAAACATTAAAATATAATACGTTGTAAAATGTATATTTGTACTATTAATAATATTTCAATTGTGTATAAATATATTTAAATTACATAACTATATTTATAAAACAATAAAATGAAATTAATACGTATAGTGAAAAAAAACCTAAAAAAACAACCAAAAGGAAAACAAGTTATTTTCTGCTGACATAATCAAAGGAAAATAATATTATCGACTTAATATCAATATATGTATTCTAAATGTTTTTTTAAATATAATATAAATAAATATATAAACAAATTAAAAATAACTTAATAAATAATAAACAAAAAGAAAACAAGTTATTTTCTGCTGACATAAAAAATATGCTAAATTTAATATAAATACACTTAATTCTAAATGTTTAAAAAATATATGATATAAATAAATATATGAACAAATTAAAAACAACTGAATTAATTATAAACAAAAGGAAAACAAAAGTTATTTTCTGCTGACATAATAAAAAAATATTATCAATTTAATATAAATACACTTAATTGTAAATGTTTAAAAAAAAAATAGTATAATTAAATATATGAACAAATTAAAAACAACTGAATTAATTATAATCAAAAGGAAAACAAAAGTTATTTTCTGCTGACATAATCAAAGAAAATAATATTATCAATTTAATATAATTACACTTTTTTCACTGGTTTTTGAAATATTTATGAAATATTTACACTTATGTATCACAATTAATATAAATATATTTTATTATAAATACTTTTGAAATATAAAAATAAACATTTGAATATAATCATATTAATAATAACATGTCAAATGTAATATTAATATAATACTTCAAATATATCTAAAATATATCTTATATAATTATAAAAAATATATACAAATATGTGATACTTCAATGCTGAAATACAAAAATGTTTTGAAAACAAAAAGTCACTTTATGCTGACATAACCAAAGTTGATATATTACAGCCCACTTTTCACAACAAATACTGATGGATAAAATCAAGTCTCACTAAAGATTTCCTGCTGGATAATAATGTTCACTTTAAAATACAGTTACAAATGTTTTCATTTAGACTAGAAAATGAAAAACATGCAACAATATATATCATGAGGTCAGCTGGAGTGAGGTATTAAGTCAAGGTTTTACAAGAGCTTTTCTAGCATCACCTGACCCTAATGATCACGGAAACGGGAAAATGATTCCTGTAGCCTGGCCCAGAGAATCAGGAACACATGAATGACCTCCAATACGGAGGAAGAAACAATAGGGCAATTACTCAACCCACACTAAACGGCACACAGGGATTTATGAGAGGCTCCCTATGTAGTGCACACTCGAGAGGAGGCGTCTCTCCAGGAAGGCCCGAGAGCAATTGGACATGCAAGTGAAAGTGGACCATCTGAGACACAAATGACGAGGGCGTAGAGGAAGGTGAATGCCGTCTTCACCAAACGACCAATCGGAGAGCAGGGCCAGGAAGTGAATGGGTTCATGGAGGTAAGTGGGGCTCAGAGGAAGGGGCCTCGCCGGCACACACAAACACAAAACAATCCCCTGAAACTCTCAAAAGACACATCAAACAGATCCCAACCACCCTCCCAGCAGGGAATGAGTGTTTGTAAAGCAGAGAGAGGGAGGACGAGAGAGAGAAAGGGGGAGTGTGTTTGCAGTGAGACAGTGCTATGAATGACTGGACACTTAACACACACAAACAGAGCTTTACTGTTTCTACCACATGAGCCCATCTGATTCTGTGCTTCAAACATAAAATATGCTAAAACTGTGCAAAAATGTTTTAATTAACCATATCCCAAACTGAGTGTGTTATTTTTTTAAATTAAGAAATTCATACTTTTATTCACCAAGAATGCATTGAATTGATCAAAAGTGACAGTAAAGACATTTATAATGTTACAAAAGATTCCAATTTTAAATGCTGTTCTTTTGAACTTAAAAGAACTTCTTAAAAGGATTCTGGAAAAACAAATGTATGATGGTTTCTACCAAAATATGAAGCAGCACCACTGTTTTCAACATTGATAATAATAAGAAATGTTTCTTGAGCAGCAAATCAGTATATTATAATGATTTCTGAAGGATCATGTGACACTGAAGACTGCAGTAATGATGCTGAAAATTCAGCTTTGCGTCACAGGAATAAATTACATTTTAATATGTATTCAAATCAGGGGCGTAGATTACGCGGGGGACGTGTCCCCCTCACTTTTAATATCACGTAAATTCGTCCCCCGCACTTTTTCGGGCAAGTGTGTTCGGGTAGAGGTTTTCAAGAGCCGGTGTGAATAAATATAGATTTAAATTCAAAGAGACAGGATAGCCTGTGCATGATCTGATGTTTTATTCGGATTCAGAATAAAGCGAGATGAACATCAGGGAGCGCTAAACACTATGTGCAGTGTATGTTTCATGCATACTCGTAGCCGGAGGGCGTTCTCACGCAGAAAGTCGTATGAGGAAATTCCTCAAGCGTCCAGCTATCGCTGTATGAAACCAAGCCTGCATTTATTTGATCCAAAGTTCAGCAAAACAGTAAAATTTTGAAAGAATTTTACTAGGCTATTTAAAATAACTAAAAAAATATATATTTTTATATAATAAAAATATATAAAAAAATATTTTTAAAATGTAATTTATTGTGATTTCAAAGCTGAATTTTCAGCATCATTACGCCAGTCTTTAGTGTCACATGATCCTTCAGAAATCATTCTG
>NW_015542330.1:39984-52240 GCF_001515605.1 Sinocyclocheilus anshuiensis | reverse complement strand
TATATATATATATATATATATATAACATTTCTGTCCCCCTCACTTCTGAAATGATGGCTACGCCCCTGATTCAAATAGAAAACAGTTATTTTAAATTGTAATAATATTTCCTGTATTTTTGACCAAATAAATGCAAACAAATGTCTGTACTGGACCGACAACAGTGACATTTAATCACTCACTTGCTGTTTAGGACGCCCTGTTTTCCAAAATGCATCGTTTTTTTTTTTTTCATAAAATCATTATCATATTTGTAATATTAAATAAAAATATATAATAATCATTAAATGCAAAATATTCAACATTAAATATTCAAACACAACTCCTTATCAATCAGTTGGGAATGTGTTGTGAAGCTAAAAAAGTCCCAAACATCCATTTTAGGTTTACAATGGAAACCTTATTATAGATAATATCGAGATTTTTACTACTGACATACTACCGGATTTTATATATAAAAATAATTATAAATATGATCATTTTATGAAATAAAAACACTTATTTGAATGACCATTTACCACAAATATGAAAAAAAAAATCAGCCAATCATCTGACCATTGTAATACATTTTGAAAAATAAAAACACATTTCTTATCTTGAATACATTTTCTGCAGCAGGCTATGAGCGCACAAACAATACTTTGAAAAATGTACCACATGAGAGCAAAACATATTTCCATCGCTAGAAGGGAAAAAGATAATGTGCGACAGCAAAAGCAATTCATGATGTCAAACATTTATCATTCCAGTATTTAAGTCAGCCGTCTGTATGTGCTGATGTATTTATAATCATGCTCGATTCCTGAAACTGAACTCAAACCTTTAGTGAACCCTCATCCTTAGTGTAAACTGCACTATTGCTCGGTCTAATTGTACAGTTTTTGTAAATACTGAGAAGAACGATTTTTGTATTAGTCCTTATCAAACACGATATGCCATTAAACATCATTCTAGTGTCTAATCAACTGTCACCATATATTACTTTATAACTGAGCTGTCAATCAAACACTAGCTCTCACCTGATTGGCTAAAACTAACAACACTTGCATTATTTTTCCATTAACGGAAACAAAACAACATTTGAACCCACACGAAGCTCTGTTCACACGCAAGAAACACGGCAACATAGGTGAAAAAACAGTAACGGAAAGCGAAGAACGAAAGAGAAAAGAGGACAGGTGGGAAAGAGAGGAAGGATTGACGGCGTGTAAGAGGGGGAAGGAGGTTAGTGAAGTGATTCATTTGTATTAGTGCCACTGCCCTGTAGCCAAGACGCAACGGCAAATTATTTCTGAAACAAACTGGAGGATCATCAGAGCTATTACCTGCTCTGGCCGAAGGGCATCGTGTGTGTGTGTGTGTGTGTGTGTGCGAGAGACGCACAATCGCTATCTCTTTCAGTCCAGCCACAAAAGAGCAAAGAAAAGGAGGAAAATAAAGAGAGACTTCATCATATATAAATAGATACAGATAGACAGATACATAACAGATTTACTTTAGTATCACTGAGATATAGCAGTTTTTATTCATATTTTTTCATAAATTATTTTTATTATTTGTTTTAAATAAAAGTTTTATTAATTTTTGTCATTTTCATACATTTTTTTAATTGATTGTTTATTCAGCATCCCACATCTGATAAAACTCAAAGAAAATGGGAAATGTTGCCTTGGCAATTAACTGAAATAAAATGATTAAAAATAAATTTAAATGAATGAATAAATAAATAAATATACATATTTTTTTAAAAATATTGTATTTCATGTAATGAAAGTTTATTTAATTAAAAAAAATTTTTTATTTTAGTTTTAGTTAATAACCCTGTTACAGATACAGGTATAAACATATCTTAGTGCTTAATTAGCATAAATGTTAAAACTCAACATTATACATTAGTTTAAACCGAGTTATAAGAGCAATAATCTGACGTAAGCGATTCAAATCAAAGCCAGATGTGTATAAATCGTCAGCATCCCGTCTCACCAACAACTGAAGGAATTCTCTCAGTCTTGTGGCACACAGGTGCCAGGCAATTAGAGTCGACATGAAAACACACGCAACTGCCAATTTCTAATTTAAGCCCTAAAGAGCCTCGGATGAGCCGACCTCTGCAGCGCCTCTGTCCTCTCTACCCCAGCAAGATTGATGGCCACAGCAGAATTCATGACAAAACTGTGCAAATCTATCATAAATCTATCAATCTGCTTAATAGAGTACCTACAGAGCTCCATGATCGATTGACGCTGCTCAATAATTAAAACAATATTTAGAATTTCAACAGCTGGAAACATCAGCAGACATGCATTGGGTTTCCAAGTCAAAGCTGGATTCGGTACAATAACAGAAATTTGGGTGGGAGAAAACAATTATGTTTGACTTTTTTGGTCAAATATAGGGTGAATTCAGTAAATTGAAGCAAGCTGACAGTCATTTCAAAGGCAAACATTGGCCAAATTTCCCTCAATTTGTATAAAAAAACCCCCAGCTCTACTATAATAGCATTAATAAGTAAACTAATTGCAATATTAATAAGTAAAATTAAAAACCAACAAATTTTAACTTGAGCTTGAACGGCATTAATGTAAAATTAATGTTTAAATAAATTCTCTGATTTTAAACTTGGAATAAATAGAAAAATGCAGAATAAATACATTTAAATAAATATGCATACTTTTACATTTTAGTTTTGCTTAGAATAAATTGTAAAACATTATGCAATATACATTTTTTTTATTGATTAAGAAGAAAAAATACAATTAAAGAAAAATTTCGTAAAAAAAAACAAAAACAAAACAAAAACATTTAAATAACTTATAATTATCATGAGCACTTAAACAGAATTAATAAAATTATTTTTTTTTTTAAATAAATCCAAATGAATACATTTCTATAATTTCGAACTTAGTGCTTGGACGGAATGAATAATTAAAAAAAAAGTGCTGTAAAATAAATACATTTAATTACATTTCCAAAATGTCTACCTTTCCTGAGAACTTCAATTATCTAAAAAAAAAAAAAAAAAAAAAAACCTAGATAGTAATATCACCAGTGTTAAGACAGTGGTACCAATTTAGCTTTCATTATGATCCCACAGAGTAAGACTTTGTCACATATGAGTATTTGTGTTTAGCTCATGCTAAAGTGTGTATGCGAGTAATCTAGAGGCCATTACGGCAAGACTTGTCACCTCACTCGGATGTTAGTTTTCACCTCCGTGATGAGTTTTAAATCAATCCTGCCTGACTGCACGACGGTAAAACGAGCCCGATTACTCATCTCACTGATGTCAAACCACATTTTGATGATACATATATAATTGACCGTCCAAATGACCCATTCATACCAATGAGTGAATGACCAACGTGCACCGAAAACACACTCAAATCATGACTCAGGAAATCTGCGTTTTCACTCACCATCTTTAGCAAAACTGAAGCTTTCAAATTTCTTGTAAAGAAACTGTAAAATGTAAAATGTAATATATACCACACACACACACACATATACAGCACAATCAATCAAATTACACCAGTAATGTCAAATTGTGAAAAAAACAAACAAATGCTCCCTGATGACTACATATTGAATAAATGTGCACTCTGAATACACACCATGTTTCACCCATTACTCTTTGGCTGAGGAAAATCAGTTATGACGGTAATGAGATTTTCAGTTTTTGTCCGAGCGGGTGAGAGAATGAGTGAGCGAGTGAGCGAGAGAACGGGAGAAATGGAGGATGCCGTGAACCATCAGATTCTCCTGACAATGAAAAACATTCCCTCCTCCGGCAGTGATCCCGTCCTGACGACTGAAGTGTGAGGGGGATATCAGCATCAATAATCTTTCATCAAGTCAAAAGCACTCGGCTGCAGCCCGCCAAGCACTCAATAGATAACTGTGAGCCATCACTCGCCGTCGAGTGAGAGAAAAGAACAGAGACAGAGAGCTGAAGCACTCCGGGTGGTGAGGAGATGGAAAGGGCCATCTTCCTTTACACGCTATCTGCTGCACGCACTCTCACTCTTTTGTAAGGCAGCTGTTACATCTTTGTTCACGCTCTCCACTGAGGGAAATCCTGACGCTGACTTGCATACTATGAAGCAGCAGGTCACTCCACTGTCTTGTAAACAGATATTACAGCAGGTAAACAAAGGTAAATGAATACACAGGCAGAGACACATAATTCAGAAGGCTGATTTCCCTGAAATCCCTCAGCAAATGTTATATCAAGTGATATCAAACACACTATTAATTGAAGATGCACAATATCTGTATTAGTATCTGCAGATGACCATATTCTGAAATTACTGGCATTG
Organism: Sinocyclocheilus anshuiensis; assembly: GCF_001515605.1. NCBI lineage: Eukaryota > Metazoa > Chordata > Actinopteri > Cypriniformes > Cyprinidae > Sinocyclocheilus > Sinocyclocheilus anshuiensis. Next base: position 47,924 of record NW_015542330.1, on the reverse strand, counting down.
GCCAGTTTTGGCCAGTTGGAAGCAGATAATATAATAATATCATAAAAGCAAATAATGTTTCCAATTCCGACTATATAATACAATTTCATTTAATTTTTAGTACAATAAAATACTTAAAATAATATAATATTATATAATTATTATGACATATATAACACTTTAAAATAATACAATGTTATCAGTTATCTTAGTATTATTTAAATACTATTATTTTTTATTAATATACTGAATTTTATTTTATATATTTTCAGTTTTCATTTATTTAGATTTTTAGCAATTTTATGTGCTTTTATTTTCTTTTTTATTTAATTTTTGTTCAGGTTTATTTATTTTTTTATTATTTCCAGTTAGTAATTTTAGTACTTCTACTTAAACTTATTACAGGTATTTGCCAAGGCAACATTTCTAATTTAAATTTAATTGAAATTTCTCATCTAATATTTATTTTATTTCAGCTTAATTTCAATTGAGAAAAGTATTTTAATAGTTTTAGTTAATGGTAATAACCCTGAATATTATTATAAAATTATTTTGCCTCTTTTAAAATGCTAGCTCTCGTAAAATAAATTAAATCAATTTATTTTTATTACCATATCAGCATCAAAGCTTATATTCATGGCATAAATAAATAAATGAATGAATGAAAAAAGGAATATAATATACAATTACCAGATATCATAAAAACAGAATACATTTATAATACCAGCCTTAAATAAATAAATACATACAGTTTTATTTTACATAGCACCTTTAAATGTGGTTTTCTCAAACTGCTTTTAGTTTTAACAAAAATAAAAAAATAAAAAAAATGTAAAAAATAAATAAATTAAAGTTTTAAATAAATTCATAATATTAGCCTCAATAATTTTGAAGTCTCTAGCTATGGCATCCTTCAATTTAAATCTGTAGGACAGCTTTGACCTGTTTAATCATGCACTAGGCAAAAATGATACGTTCAGATGCTGAGAAAAGTATCAGCACAGCTCTCCTCATCAAGCCACATACTTTTAGGCATCATTCATGTTTGTAACACAAATATGCATAACAAATTATGCGCTATACATATTGGCCGTCCAACAGCATGTCTCAGCCTGATCTAACAGATAAAGGCATAAGTCAGAGTTCATCAGCATTAAAATAAATCCTGCATTATGATGCATTAGACCAAAGCGCAGGCCGTGTCTGACGGGACTCGTACCCTCAGGAGTGACTGATACACCCCTCTGAGTGATGGATAGCTGTCAGAGCCACTGAAAGCTCTCAGTTCAGCCCCAAGGGGAGTGGTTTGGGACTGTAATAGTGTCCTTAATTGCCACCAAAAACACTCTTTTCTCCAGGTCATTAGATAGATTGGGAATGTGAGCGAGTGTGTCAGGCTTAAAGCGGGAAACACCTCGAGACATCGCCTGGAAGCGGAGCAGGTGAGCAGCTCCAGACAATGGTCTATGGACCCTATTATCTCCTGAAACATCTCATCTTCTTCAAACAGCACTAATGGAGCGATGACTGGGTGAGGACTCCGACACAATCCTGTCATTGATCATGGAACTGACACTGGATGCAATGCTTATTGAATATGCTTCCACATCCCGAACAGAGTTCAATCTTCAAATACTACACTTCACTTTCTTAAATACTTACAGCCGCCATGTTTGATGTCTGACTATGCAAAACAAAGCATTCTTTGAGTTTAATACATGAAACATTTATAGAGCCTCATTAAGAAGCCCAAACATTATTCAAATTGACCACAAGCTTGTATTCAGGCAATGATTTAGGAAAAAAATGATGTTTCCATTCAAGTTTTAAGATTAATTGTGTCAAGATTATTGTTTTAAAATTGAAAAATGTTTTGTTAAGAATAAACTAGGGTTACAAAATTTTAGGAAGAAAATTATCAAATTGCATTTGTTCTGATAAAAATGCCAATTTTTAATACAGTTTTTAATGCAAAGCTCCAGGTTTTCTGTGCTTGTTTTAGACCTGCACAATTTTTGCCAAAAATTATTACATTATATTATTTCATAGTATATTATAATGGTTATTATCATAATTATTATTGCTATGAAATAAAAAAATAAAGAAAATAAGATATTACTATTTTAATTAATAATAAAAATAATAATAAAAAATATTTTCAAGCTAATATTAATATTTATGGCTGTCTTAATTGATTTTTGAATGTTAAACCATCAAGATTTTATTCTGGCAGAAATATGCAGGAAGCCTTTAAAGCTTCTATTTTGTTTAATTTTTTAAAAAGATCCTGGTTTGCTGTGCTTGTTTTAGAGCTGCACAATTTAGCCAAAAATGATTACTATTAAACTATTAAATAAAAAATTAAACAAAACAAGAGATTACTATTTAAATTTTTCACTGTAAAAAAAAAAAGAGTAATAATAATAATAATAATAAAAATTCACACTAATAGTAATATGTATAGATGTCTTAATTCATTTTCGAATGTTAAACCATCACGTTTTTATATTACAGTTTTTAATGAATTACAAAAAAAAATTTAAATATTTAATTAAAACACCATCACGTTTTTATATTACAGTTTTTAATGAATTACAAAAAAAAAGAATACATTTTTTTTTACTATTAAATTAAAACAAGAGATTAAGATTTTAATTCTTCACTGTAAAAAAAACAGAGTAATAATAATAATAAAAATAATTTCACACTAATAGTAATTATGAATGTCTTAATTCATTTTCAAATTTTAAACCATCAAGCTTTTATTCTGGCAGAAATACACAGAAAGCCTTTAAACCTTCTTTTTTATTTAAGTTTTGAATTGTTAAACTATTTTCAATGCAATTTTTTTTAAAATGCTCCAGGTTTGCTGTGCTTGTTTTAGAGCTGCACAATTTAGACAATTTAACAATAGAGTAATAATAATAATAAAATAATAATAATTTCATACTATTAAGTGACCCAAACTCAGAACAGATGCAGACATGGAGTTCATGTGGAGCAGCATTTATTGTGCACCAAGCTGCTCTGAGACACTGAAAACACCAGAACACGAGCTGCTCACCTGTAAAACAACACGGTGCCACGTTTCACTCTGAAACATGTAGAACATATATTTAATTAAATTGCAGCCTTTGCAATATGATGAAAGCACTAAGCCATATTGCTATTTTGGTTTTAAACTTCTGCAAAATAGAAAGAAACTTGGCTAATAACACAAATAATAAAAAAAATAATTTGATTAGTTAACAAATCTATTATAAACATTACTTCAATTCATAGGGCCTGAGAGAAAAGAATCTTGTCATGATGAATTTTTGACTTTTAAAACACTTGTTTTCAAGGCTACCAGCTAATACTTTGGACAGGTGACCCACCTGGTGCTGTCCACCCCGGGTTTGGTGTATCCCTCCACACAGCCCTCCCATACGCTGTTGGCCATGGCGTTCCCAATGGCTGTCATCCCCATGCTGAGCTCCACAGGCCAGTCGTCCAGGTCCAGAGACCGTACGCGGGACAGATGGGTGCCGAGGTTCCTGTGCATCCCGGAGCACTCGATACAGATCAGAGCGCCGAGGTTCAGACTGGCCCAGTCTGGATCTGAGGGTCAGAGACAATTACAATTCAGTTTTCCTTACCAAAATTACATTTTATGCAATTCAAACTCTGATATGCTATAAGTGTGGTCTGATGGGTCATTTTCGGCAATAACAATCTGAAACTATCCAACAAAAATAGATTTTTTTTTTTTTACATAATTGATTTTATTTCTACATATTTTTACAATTATTTTATTATTTTAAAGTTTGTGAATCTACCCCCCAAATGTCTGAAAAATTATTATTATAATTTTTTTATGTTATTTTTAATTATGTTTTATTATATTAATGTGGGTTCCTTACCAAAATTACATTTTATGCAATTCAAACTCTGATATGCTATAAGTGTGGTCTGATGGGTCATTTTCGGCAATAACAATCTGAAACTATCCAACAAAAATAGATTTTTTTTTTTTTACATAATTGATTTTATTTCTACATATTTTTACAATTATTTTATTATTTTAAAGTTTGTGAATCTACCCCCCAAATGTCTGAAAAAGTATTATTATAATTTTTTTGTTATTTTTAATTATGTTTTATTATATTAATGTGGGTGAAACTACCCTACAAAAATGCCTGGAAAAAATATTTGTATTAAATTATCTATTATTTATTTCTATTATTTTCATTTGTATTATTTTTTATTATTTTAATGTTTAACAAAACAGAAACATGTCTGAAAAAACTTTTTTATTAAATTATTACATTTTTTAAATTGTATTTTTCATAATTTTTTATTATTTTAAAGTACTTTATCACATTATACCTCATGCCACTATACAACAAAGGAAAAGACAAACATAGGATAAAATGTCTAATAAAATTAGACTCGCTTCTTGTTCAGAAATGGGTGCCGTCACAATGTTTTACTCACTGGGGGCGTCACAGTCTGCACAGAAGCTGTTTCCCCTCACATTCCTGATGGATTGGATGGTCACTGCATCACTCTGGCTTCCTAATCGAGACTATGTGACATAATTCAGATATCACAGTTTGAAAAGAGCAGAAGGGTACATAAGGCATACTAACCTATTTCCACGGTACCTAAATGAACACATCTTACCTTGTTCTTGCTGCTCTCACAGGACTGTAGACTGGCAAATATCTGGCTCTCAATGGCCTGAACCCAGAGTTCTCTTTCCTCATACGTAGATGCCTCAAAATGCCACATCTGACCCGTCAGGGACACAATGATGAACTCAAAGGACTCCTCTTGCTCTGAAACACACCAAAGGGGAGATGAGTTTGGATACGGTTTTAAAAATTTTAGTTTGCAAACTTTTCAGCGGAAATGATTTGCGTGTCCACAATGAAAGCAAAAATGTTATGCAACATGACACAATTACCAGGGGTTAAAGCAACAAAAAAAAACCTGAGCCTGAACTTTTTTCCGGGGGGCGGGGCGGTAGGGGGGCAGCACATGCAAAGCATGCAATGACTGTGGCAACTTTAACATTTGAAAGGATACTATGGCAAAGTTATCGTTTTCCTTATTCAAACTGATTTTTTTTCATGAATATATGGTTGACCTAAAGAATGATAACTATATCATACACTTGGAAAATTATGAGCATGAGCTACATCACACTAAATTCTAATATATAAACTAATAAAACAAATGGTACAAATAAAGTGCAGCACATGCAAAGAATGCAATGACTGTGGCAACTATAATATTTGAAAGGATACTATGGCAAAGTTATCGTTTTCCTTATTCAAACTGATTTTTTTTCATGAATATATGGTTGACCATATATTATATCATACACTTGGAAAATTATGAGCATGAGCTACATCACACTAGGGGTGTGACAATACACTTAGCTCACAAGATGAGGCAAAATACAGATACTTGGTTTACCTAGAACGACAAAATATTTTACTACTATTTTTAAGGAATGTTCAATGACAAAATATTAGTCTTTTAATCATAAAAAGTAAAACAATCCAGTTGTATTTTGAAATATTTTAACTAATCTAGGGCTGTAACTAATGATTATTTTGGTAATCAAGTAAGCTACTGATTATTTTGACAGTTGAATAATCTTGATATTTTTTAGTAACACAAATAGACCTAAGTAAAAACCAGGCTTTAGTATGACTATTATAAACTAACAATGAAGCAATAATAATTGGCTCAAATAAAATATCAAAACCAAGTAATTACATGATTTTATTAAACAACACTGTAAAAATACATAATGTAATATGCCTATACATAATATGAACATAACCAACTTAAATACATGATGTATTATAGCAAATACCTGCAGAGGGCGCCGACAGCCTGGTGACGTTTCACTGTACAGCGTGATTAAACGATGTTTAAATCCATTTAATTAGTTGTATCTAGGCCAAATATTGTCCTATCATAACAAACCATACATCAATGGAAAGCTTATTTATTCAGCTTTCAGATGATGTATAAATCTCAATTTCGAAAAATTGACCCTTATGACTGGTTTTGTGGTCCAGGGTCACAAATGTGTTTTGTTTAATGCAATTAATCCATTTTTGTTTTTACATTTTGTTTGTGTGTGTGTGTACATATATATATATATGCTTAAAATTATTTTTTTATAATTTTTATTTAAAAACTTTATTTTAAAATATTTTTCTTTAAAAATATTATATTAAATAATTATTACATTAAAATAATAATAAAAATATTAAAAATATTAAACTGCAGATTAAAGAAACAAAAACATAAATGCCATTATTTCCTAGTTCCAGATCATCTTCACTACAGGCTGAAAACACAAACATTTAAATGGCCAATATCCAAGGTGCATTATGGGTATCTGCGATTAGTGTCAGTTGCTGTTGTTCATCAGCATCGTAAAATCCAAGTGATTAAAAAGGTAAATACATCCATTAGAGTACTTATCTCATTACCAATGAAGACTCATTATTATTTTACTGGTAAATTACCGGTAAGTTACCATTAAGAGATTATGTGTGAACAGGACCTTTTCAAAAATCCTGGTAAATTTGTTCTGGCATATCGTTCTTATGGAGATGACGTGATTAAGTTAACGTTACTCCGAGCTGTTTACAAAGCTCCGCTGCTTTTTAATTCGTTTTTCTGTGTAAATATGCGCAAGATGGACATCTTTGACCATTGCGACTCTGCAATTGGATACTATTATGCGCATCTCGTCTGCCTAAATAGAATATAATGTGGGTTAATCATTCTGGTCACAGTAATTTCCACATCGCAAAAACACACGCGAGGTACTGCAACGTTTCTACCGAGCTCAAATGAGGGGCGAGAGGTGAAAAACAGACCATCATTTCTGCAATTTGCTCAATATTCATTTCAAAACCATGATTACTTTGATATGTACGGGACGATGATTACACACGTGAGTATTATAGCCAATGAAGCTGCATGAGGCGAAAATAAGTTCACAGACTCAATCACTGCAGTTGTTCTACAGAAAAAAGGCTGTTTATTAGTATTAAAACGCACAACATAACACCATTTATTGACGCCCACTGTAAATGATCATTAGCACATTACTGAGGTCTCACTTTTAGAGAAATTATCATGAATTATCAAGGTCACATGCCAACCCCATTTTTTATTTTTTTTTTGTAAATCTCTCCTCTACATTGTGAGATACATATTTAACAGGTTTAGCAAGGATATAATATATATATATAATAAAAATATATATGAAATGTTATATATATATATATATATATATATGCACTGTATAAATAAATATTATTTACATAGTACACACACACATATATATATATCTCGTGTTTATAAGAGCAAAAAATTCTGATTGGCTAGTAATGTTAGTTTGGTTGAGAGTGAAAGCTGTGCTCTTCTCATACCATTGGTAGGCGAACTCATGGACTCGAAAATGATATCAAGTTTTTTCCCCGCAGCCAAACGCTGTACACCGAAGATCCGACATGGTGCCGGAGAACTTTAAGCCCTGAATTACATTACACAATTATCATATTTGATGTTTATTAATAAATGTGACCCTGGACCACAAAACCAGTCTTAAGTCGCTCAGTTGTTCTACAGAAAAAAGGCTGTTTATTAGTATTAAAACGCACAACATAACACCATTTATTGACGCCCACTGTAAATGATCATTAGCACATTACTGAGGTCTCACTTTTAGAGAAATTATCATGAATTATCAAGGTCACATGCCAACCCCATTTTTTATTTTTTTTTTGTAAATCTCTCCTCTACATTGTGAGATACATATTTAACAGGTTTAGCAAGGATATAATATATATATATAATAAAAATATATATGAAATGTTATATATATATATATATATATATATGCACTGTATAAATAAATATTATTTACATAGTACACACACACA
>NW_015542330.1:31800-39095 GCF_001515605.1 Sinocyclocheilus anshuiensis | reverse complement strand
CACATTTTTTGCAGGGTTGGCTATAATATAATATAATTATGTGATTGTATTATACATATAATAATATAATTACATTATACACATTATTGAGGTCTCAATTTTAAAGAATTTATCATGAATTATCAAGAAATTATGAAATAATATATAAAATATATAACAAAGAATATAAACTACAATTTAAATTTACAGTATATTATTCTTTTTTATATTATTATTTAATGCATTTAATGCCTACTTTATGGATTTTACGAAATGAAAGCTACTTTATCATATTTATTTGGAACTTAATGAATATAAAACCAAAAGATAACATTATTCATAAAAAAATGAACATTAAATGGTACATGGTAAAAAGTCTCTACCAGATGACATTTCTGCTATCATACCACCTATCTCTAAATAAAAACTCCACACACAACTGTAAATTTAGATGAAATGTTGAGCGTGGTTTTAAGGCAGCGGTTTATCTTGAATGTGAAGTATATAGATCTCCGTCTGCTCTCATCTCCGATCAATAATCTCCATATGATGACTCGAACACATGCATATGATTGTCAAAGACTCCCATTCACTGCATGGCCTCAAGCGAACGGCAACAATCCAATTAGTTTGACACTCTCCTCAATTATCCGATTTATTCACGGGACTTGACTGCAGGTCAGAGATCAATACAGAGCCAGCAGCTTTGTGTCTAAATCAAGGACTAAAGGGCGAAGGTCTGTCGCCTCAGTTGATCTCTCTACTTTGTTTACATTTCATGCTTCTTTTTGCTGGAAATCAACCACAAATGTATGACGGGATGCACAATTCATGTGGATAAATGTTGCACAAAGCTCTCTAGAACTACTTTAGTAGTATTTGTTTCTAAATGTGGTCAAAATAAGGGAACATATTTCATCTGTAGTACAAATTAAAGCAGTAAGAATATTGACTTTTGATTTTAGTAATTAGCAGATCATGCAAACATCTTTCTTGAGTGCACATATTTCGTATTTTAGTATTACAAAAGGGAATACATTTGGATAACATTTTGGCTGTGGTGATACAGTTTCTCTCCTGCTATTATGAAAAGCAACACAATTATCTTGCATTGCACTGTCCAACGATTACACACCTCTGCATCTCAACACAGACAATTACTCTGTTGGCTGGCCATCTGATAAATTAGCCATTACAACAGGTAATTTCAATATGAAATTATTAAAAAACAGTTTCTGATGTCAGCAGCTTGAAACCACAGAGAATAGAGGATAATCGACATTCATTTTGTGCTTTAGTTGTTAGCAAGCGCACAAATAACAGTAACTGTTAATTCAGTAATATTTTTTTTAATAAAAAGGAGTGTAAAAGTTTATTGCTAAATCTAGTGAGCTGCCTACTTAGAATTTGAATGCACTAAAATGCTGTCTAGATAGGCTCACTAGGTTTAGAAACATATCCTATACCTCTCTTCTCTCTATATACAGTGGTCAACATTCATAACTCACATCCAAATGAACAGCAGTTCATTTTAATAAAAAGAAAATCACTTGACCGTTAAAAAAAAAAGAGAAAACGGACCATTAATTGTTGCATGTCAGGATCAACAATACCAATTTTTTAACTAATCCAAATGTTAGGCTTCAGATATAATATTATATGTACAGGGTTTATATACAGGTTACAGTTTTTCCACTTAAAGCAATTAAAAGTACAAAAGCCAAAATAAAAGAAAAAAATTTAATTAAATAAAATTAAAAAATTTAATTAAATAAAATAAAAATAAAAAAAACACTTCAAATTAGTTTATTTAAATATAAAAAAAAATAGTATTTTTCATTTTTATTTATTTTATTTTTTTTTAAATATTTAATTTAAATTGTATTTAAATGGAAAAAATATGTTAGGAAAAATATGTTAACAACTGCATCAAAACTATTTAAAAGCGTCCCAGGATGCACTGAGGTTGAGTAATAGTCTAGAATAATCAGACCTAGAATCTAAACAAAGATGAAGCTAAACAAAAATAAGAGTTTTAAATTGTTTAACATTTGTTGGTTGTTTCCATACTTTCATATGCATTATTTTAAAGAACCGATGACTTTTCTCTTATTCTAAAATAAGGAAAATGTCCCAAACATGTGACTTTTAGTGAAGGTCTCAGAAAATAAAAGTGAAAATGCACTGCATTAAAGGAAAAACGAAAGCATTGTATCTACAAAAATTACCTTATGACTCTGAGTTCTGTTGATATAAAATGTGCAATAACACAAGCTCCCAATCAGCCACTGGTGCTCAGAAATTAGCAGTAATGAGACGGAGAAGAGCAGGTTCTGCCTGACTACATCCAGTTAAAATCCAATCTGAGGGACTGGAGGCAAAGAGGGCAGAAACAACTTACCTTAATTAATACGCTACAATAAAAGAAATAAAGCAACATTTAAAACCACAGTCTTTCTCTCCTCCTCGCTCTTGCGATCTTTCATTCATGTTTCTATTCACACCGCATTCACACTCAGACACACTACCATTTCAAAGGTTAAGGGTTGGTAAGATTTTTTTTAAATGTTTTTAAAGTCTTGTATCCTCACCGAGGCTTCATTTATTTGATTAAAAATACAGCAAAAACAGTAATATTGTGAAATATTTTTTATAACTTAAAATAACTGTTTTCTATTTTAATATATGTTTAAATGTAATTTATTCATGTGATGCAAAGCTGAATTTTCAACATCATTACTCCAGTCTTCAGTGTCACATGATCCTTCAGAAATCATTTTGATATGCTAACTTTTATGCTCAAGAAACATTTCTTCTTATCAACGCTGAAAACAGCAATCTTTTCATAAATAAAAACATCTTTAATGTCACTTTTGATCAATTGAATGCATTCAGTATTAATTTCTGGAACTTGACTGCATCCATCAGGAATAAAGCATTTTTTTCCTTTTGAATAATATGTACTGATAAATCATGCACAATAAGACCAATAACATTTACTGAAACACTAACTAGGGTCAATTTTGGTCTTTAATTTGAGATCTGTTCCAGGAACCTGAAAAGCCCCAAAAAATCTAAGCAAATTAGCACAGAAAGCGAGAATGAAGAAGAGGAAAACAAATTATGCATCCCATCTAATGGAGGCTGATGCTTCTAGTCCAAACGCCCTCTGGGTCAGACGCCTGCTCCAGTACCACATCTGGACCTGCCAGTGTGACCCGATTGCTATTCTGTCAGAGCACACAGCCACGCAACCACAAATCCATCACATCAGAGCAAAGCCGCGAGGGGTTTAAGTCAAGGTGTGTGTGCGTGTGCTGCTTTACAAACTCCAATGGGCGACAATCTTGAATCCAACACATGTGCGCTAGTACACTAAACAGGTCTGGGCCTATAGAGATGCTAGCTGGTGTCTAAGAATTAACGGGCAGCTGGGAGGAACCAGACCTGCCTGTGCCATCTGTAAATGTCAGCGGCAGCGTTTGCTCATTTTACACATCATTAAAGGCAATATTCCTAACCTGTATTAGAGCAATCAGCACGCGCCCATTACTGACACGGGCCTGGGGGGATACGGGCCAAACACTGAGGAGGCGAGAACGCACTCACCGTCTCTATCAGACGCACACACACAGTGTAAACAGTAACACCCCTTATACACACACACACGGCACTTCAGACAATGAACTGAAGGTAAATGCAGACATAAACAGACCCCAACAATGATCTGATGCATGTGAATATACAAATATATACAGTACATGCAGTCGCATTTATCTTCTTTACAAGGTCTAACAGAGGCACAGGGCTTCAAGGAACCAACACATTTGGTCCAAAAACACATGAAGCTTCATTTGCTGCCGGCTGTCTGGAAGCTGGGCAAGTGTATTTATCAGCCTGGAGGATCAAAACAAGTAATGCCACCTGGACATCATTATATCAGTATAAAAACTATTTAAAAGTAAAAAAAAAAAGAAAAAAAAAAAGGATAGGACTAAATACTTTGTATTTAGAGCAAAAGTGAATCAGGAACCTGATTAAATGATTGGAAGATCATATTGCTTATTTTATATACTGATTATTTATATGTTCAAATGTCTGATTATCGATATGCAGAACCAATATTAAATTGTTTTATAAATAATAAAAACATAATAAAATTTTTTTTTATGTTTTTCTAAAAACATAATAAAATAGCAGATTAAATATTTCATATTTAAATACATTAAATACATACAAAATGTAATAATTTTAAATATATATATAAAACAAATAATAATAATAATATAATGATAAATTTGATTTTATAATTCATATTTTAAAAAGTATTTAAAATTGTGTGTTTAAATATGTAATTACCAAAAATAACAATAATAATGATTAGATTAGATGAAATATGAAAAAAACATAAAATGTAATAATAATTTTAAATATATATAAAAACAAATAAAATAATAATAATAATTGTTACTATTAATAATAAGAATAATAATAATGAGAAAATAATTTGTTTTGAAATATTAGCTTTAAATATTTAAACATTAATAATTTAATAATTTAATTCAAATGTAATAGTGGTAATAGCTGGTACTACTACTGCAGTAGTAGTTATACATTTAAAAATGTAATAATCATCACAACTCCTACTAGTGATAATACCTATTATTTTTATATTTAAATTTAATTATTTTATTATTACATTTTAATGTTTAAATACGTTAAAAACTTCACAAATTATCCAAAAAGTACATAATTTGTTATTCAAATTTTAAAAACTATACATTTAGTTCAGTCTAATTTAATGTTATATTTTATTTTCTTTGCTATAAAAGAAGAATTGCAAGTGTGCAATGAGAATGCAGCCTTATTTGTTAACTACATATAAAAAATAAGTAGATTTGTAGAAACTGCATGTTTCCTATAGAAGACTACAGAAAGCCCAGATTAATCAAGCTCCAGAATGGCAGAGCAGATCGCTTTCCTTTACAGCAGCGAAGATAAAGGTATGGTCACAAAGGCATTAAAGCTCCTGTCAGTCAGTCCTGGATCATCTTTTAAACACCTGAGATGTTCATTATACCGCCGTACATCCAGCGGGAATGGAGATGCTCCACTGAAGCTGTTCAAATGGAGACACTCTGCATGTAGAGGAATTAAAGGCCTGTTTGCTGTTGGATTCAACTTAAACTCAGGGTCGAGACAGTTCAAATGGTCAAGGCCTGCTTGAATCAAAAGAATCAGCACTGAAATGAACTGATTCACTAAAATGAATCAGACTTCATTTAGTAGTCTAAGCATGTCTTAATTGTGGACGTTCACGTAAAACCATCAGCTGCCCGAGGCTATTTGTGAATCAGCGCTGTAAAAATCTCCCGGACACTTCCCAGAGACGTTCGCTCATAATGCAAAGCACGAAAAAGTTGCCTAACCTTCTTCGAAAGCGACAGCACATTTGATTTATGATGCTTCACAACAGCTAAAATTCGATTTCTGCCAGCATTCGCCGCTTTTGATTGCCCCGTAAATGAGATAAACTGATAGCAATTTATTCAAGGATCCAAGCGCCCCCTCCACCCCTCCCATCTCTCCCACTCCTCTGCCTTCAGCAGATACAACTTGCTCCATGTGAGTGATTCTCATACTTAAGCAATATGTCTGTATTCTGCATGCACTCACCAGATCAGACAAGCGCGCACTAATAGAACCTTTCAGGCTGTACAGGGGCAAAAACGACGACGTTCATGATGGAAATTGCGTCCGCACACACATTCAGCTGCTGTTATTCTGCCAGATGACCAAGCCAAGCTTAAGAAAATCAGAGGTTAGACCTCGTACTCTTGAGGAACTGTCTGCGTAATGAGACAGAACGAGCGCTAAGAACGTCTTTAACTCCTGCTGCAATGGGAAATGACCACGTTTGCGATCCCTTGAGCTTGTAATGTCATCCATACACATTTAAAACGAATAAAACAGCCACAACAGTGGCGCTGGATCATTTGATGCAATTTTAGCTCATGTAAAAACACAATTAAACTTGATCCTGGTCGCATTTAAATAGCTGAAACGGATGAAAATTAAACAAAAATCCTTCTTCAAACCCTGAATGTCTTTATACCACCTACAGATATTTATTCATCATTTAAGTGCTTGATTGTGGTCTTTTTGTGTGACTTCAAAGATGCACATAGGCTAAATGTAGATTTATTGAACAGTTTTCCAAAAAAAAACAAAACAATTTTATTAGGAAGCGTCTGTGTCTTCATCATTGATGGACGGTGTCCATCTAGTTGATGGATTTTGCCTATTGGCAACAAAACAGCCTGAGGGAAGTGCTTTTGTTTCCTCAATAACAACCAATTAGGAGACTGTATTTGTCATTGGGACGGGCAATAAAACCCAAGTGGCACCGTCTTCATGACACATCATCTCTGTTGTACATGGCACAAAACAATGGATCAACAATGAATTTTTTCTAATTCAGAAAAAGATTGAATTATTTTATTAGCCACAGGCCAACTGGACTTTTTTATATGAGAGCATTTTGTACCTAAAACAAGCCTACAAATGCTAAAACGGTTACTGATATCCAATAAACTACTGGTGTTTGTGTTATTTTGTTACCAATGGGACAGTGAGATATAGATGAATCAGTAAATGGTAATTTTTTGTACAAATAACACAAACTTGTACAGTTTTGCATCCCTTTACCTTCATTCCCTGCAGAAAGGCCGTCCGGTTTGGTGATGCCTGTGCTTTTTTTCCGTCTGTGTTTCTTGCGGTTGGCATGAGGTGATGGTGGAGGCTCAAGTTTGGGACTGGTGGCGATGTTCATGCCAGGGGCGGAGCTGAGAGGATCTGACATCCCATTGGCTGGAGGAAAGAAAACAGACATGAAGTTCAACCAAAGGTGACAAAACCTGAAACCCTTACAGTCAAACTCCACAAACATTTTTGCTACTTTTTTTTTTCTTACTGGCCAAATTGTATTAACTTTATATAAACTATGTATTATATTTCATTCATATATATATATATGTATATATATATTAGTGCTGTCAAACGATTAATCGCATCCAAAATAAAAGTTTTTGTTTACTAGGTGTGTGTACTGTGTATATTTATTATTTATATATAAAGATACACACATACAGCATACATTTTGAAAATATTTACATGTATTTACGTGTATATGTATATTATATATAAAATTTATAAACGTAACATATCTTTCTTAAATATATACATGCATGTGTGTGTATTTATATATACATAATATATCGCGATTTATCTTTTGACAAAACAAATATATATATATA
>NW_015542330.1:26759-31752 GCF_001515605.1 Sinocyclocheilus anshuiensis | reverse complement strand
GTCCCAAAGTAATATCAATCAAACTGCAGTTGGGTTGTTTTGATTAAGTAATAATAACTAAAAAAATACAGGTAACTTACAAACTTAAAGCTGGTTGAAAGTATGTTTTTTAATACATTAAATGTTTGTTTTTTTAGCAAAAGCAGACAACTCCAACAGTCGTTTTTTGGCAAAAGCAGATAACTCCACATTTCGTGTTTCAGAGGTAAACAAAACCAAGTAATTGCTTTGTAATTGCTAAATTAGTGGGACTTGGGGTTCTAATCCGCCCTTGTATAGTTTTTTTCCTCATTAAAACAAATGTGTTCATCAGTGATGGTTTGTGTGCATTTTATTTTGTATTTTCACCAAAACGAATAGAGAGTCTCCACAACAGTTAGCAATAGATTGAAGCGCTCGTCTGTGCATGAGTCGTCGGCATTGATAACAGCGGCAACGAGCACTCAGCATCATTTTAAAAGCAACACATTCAAGAGGCAGATCGCCACTTATTTTAAACAAACAAACAAAATTAATAAATACTCTGCTAGTCAACTAGAGATGTTTTATTTGTAATAGATATATCTGTACTGCGAGATGTTTCAAAAATATTTAACATTAACAGGGGAATAACAACTCGCATTAACAGGGGAATATCGATCTGTCCGCTTACACTGCAGAAGCAAATAATGCACATATCTGATTAATATCAGTGTAGATGCGACCAGACGAAACTCCTCTCAGCTAGCGAGTCTTTTCGAAGTGACTAGCAGCCTTGTCACCTGACCTGAATACTGCGCGCTGATTCACTAAAATTGACCTTTTGGGTTCTGTTCATAAACAAAAAGGGCGCTTGTTGGTTTCTGCTGTAAAACGTGAACTCGCGATGCCTTGACGGTGGACAATACCGACTTTTGTGACAACGTGTTTAGGGTTCAGAACGTGCTATATGTGGAGAATAACGCATGGCAGTAATTTTTTTTACGTGGCGTTTATCGGTTTTTGCAAATGAACTCTTCATATACACACACACAACAATAAAATAAAAACCAAAAACTTGTTGCTTCCTAGCACAACTGATGAACTTATGTTATTAAACATCATCTAAACAGGTTACAGTTCGACGACAGATGATTTTTCCTTAATTTTGGTAACCCTGGTTACCCACTTCCACCACATTTTACAGTACAAGTGAAGATCCACAACCACAGAGAAAAACAAGAGCTGGACCACACCTCCGTTTCACCTCTATTAGCTTGACGAGAAGGGGACGTGCACATGAGTAACAAATGATGATTTGCTGTTGCCCGAGGACCGGCGCTGTAATGGGAGACGCCACACGAGCATCCGAGAGGTTGGGTTTAGGCGTAAGGTACAGAAGCGATATTAACCTGCCGCTCCACGCTAGTGTTTTTCTGTGACGCGGTAAGAAAAGGGGGTGTCAGTAGGGAAGCCACGGCCATCTTTCTGAGCCTCATGACACTTCCACATAATTTTTGGGTGCCCTTGGGACACTATTACCCACAACCCCCCGACCAGCCCAGGGGCAGAGGGGCCCGGAAAAGTGGACCCCATATTGTTAGCGGCCCTCAGAAACACACTCGCACACACAGTGTGTCAGATGCGGGCACCCTCCTCCATTGTCTTGGCATCAAAAGCTCATTGTAGTGTTGCAAACTCCATTCATCTCTACAGGCCTGGGGTGTATAAGAGTGTGCGCGTGCAAATGTGTGTGTGTGTGCGCGCCACAGCACTCGGGTCTGGGAGTGTCTGAAACCCGCGGAGCTAAATAACCTATATTCTAATGGCACCAACAACCATTAGCCTGTGTAGAACATTAGGCGTAATTTGGGGGTTTACCTTGAGGGATCGCTGGGCTAGCATGCTCTTTAAAGAGAGAGAGATGGAGGCGGCGCAGGGGGTACAGGACAATAAACTACAGCCCCCCGATCCGCCGTAGGCACCGATGACTTTAGCGTCTAGCTAATGCTACCTTTAACACTTCGGTTTCCCTGCGACAGTTCCGTACGGTGACCGCTTCATATGGTAAACCGACGCAATTTGTTGTTTTATTGATAAGACACGGTTAATAATTATGATTGAGGCATTTAATAAGAACAGCTTGATAATGAATAAATTATGAAGTGGAGGATTACTCAAATGCACTGTGGGATTTGAGCTTAATTACACATGGCAAGAGACAAATTAGAGGGTTTAACAATTAGCCTTGTTACACAATTACGATAATTCTCAATCAATATTGTTGCTTTATCTTTATCAAAGACGTGCAAGAAAGGTTCGTCCTAATGATAATGTTACTGTGGTATCTGGACAATATACATGTAAATTGATAAATGTTTTTGTAAATTAATTTCTTTAATCAAATGTCAAGATTATGGGTTTAAATTTATACATTAATATTTTAATTTATAAGGGAAAGTGTTATCAAGGCACTTTTCACCATTTTAATCACTTTTCAATTTAAATAGATAATTGTAAATTACCAACTAGTGAATTTTGAGTATATATAGATACATATTTGTGCAAGATACACAAACACACACACAAAAAAAATATATATATATATTAACATTAGTTTCATTATTAAAGATACTACCCATAATAATTGTATATAATTGTATTATTTATATAATTTAATAATTAAATTATATTATTACATTTGCTTAAAAATATATTAAAATACATAAAAAAATGTATATAAAATTATTGTCTTTGACACCAACTTAAAAAAAAAAAAATGAAATGCATTTTTATTAATCAAAGATACTACCGACAATAATTTTGTATTTTAATATTTAAATATTATTTATTAATAGTATCTAAATAAATGAAAATGTACTATCACTGGACATTATTAAATTCGTAAAAATGCACTGCAGTATAATCTGTAAATTTAGACTGTTTCTATAAGTGGTAGCACAAAACCCTCACTTAAGGCCTCTTTCTTTTCCCAAGATCACCGTGTTTACCATGAGTGCCGTTTAGTCTCTACAAAGCAGATATAGTGATATGAGCTCGCTGGAAACACGGCAGGTTGGCAGTTGATGCTTCATCACTGACTCCGTGTTCACCATTGATATTCATGACTTTAAGAGTCTGCTCTCCCTCCTGCGTATGAATGGCGGAGCGGCGCTCCCAGCTGCCACACACGTTGTGGCAGGGACGCGAACGTCTGTTTCAATTTCTACACTCCTCTTCCCAACAGCCCCCCTGGGACCAATCATTAGCTACAGCAGACAGCTGGGGGTAGAGGGCTTCTGAGAATACTGTTCACACACTACACACATGCAGAAGCTTTCGCACATTCAAACACACAAACACACACACACACACTCTCAGTGAAGAGCGCCCATCTCCAGCTGTGACAGCAGTGGCATTATGTGTGTAGGTTGAGGTTAACAGTGAAGGGCTGCCCTTGTCAGATCAACCACCTGAACCTCTGTTTACAGAGTCATCACTAAACGAAAAAGTACCACGGTACAGCGATAGATGGTTACAAATGACGTGGTGCTTTGAGTTAAGCCCTGTTCACATCAAGAACAATAACTATAAAGATAACAATATTAGCATCCACACCAGAGGCCGATATCGTCTGTTTATTCTAAGCGCATGCTTATCTGCCGCTTTAAATTCTCAAGCTTGTTATAGCAGGATGGATTCTGATTGGGTGTCAATAATTGTATCTTTCTTTAGCTGGAAAAAATCGTTCTGAAAGTGATTCCAACGATATCGTTTCTCTGTGTCTTTATCGTTATAGCTGTGGTGTGGACCCTGCTATTCTTTAATATTGAGAACGATTTTTAGAACTATATCTTTATTGTTATCTTTATAGTTATCATCCTTGGTGTGAACAGGCCTTTATACTATGGAACTGAATTAAATTGATTATTATGGTACTTTGATAATTTTCATTTTAATTAATTATTTTATTATAAAATGTAACCACTCTGATCTTTTGATTTGACTGCCCTTTAGTATCTCATGTATCAGGGATATTTATCTTTGACAATTTGTACATTTTGTTTCCACCTTTTCTATATATTTTATAGTACCATAATATTGTTCCCTTTTTGGACCTCATGTTTATTAAAGTGTTTTCTTTATCAGAATACTTAAGAACATTTATTTAATATACATGGTACCATAATAATGTTTGTTGAGACTTAGGACCAGTAAAATAATTATTTATACTAGGGGTGCTCCGATTGATCGGCTACCGATCACTATCGGCCGATAATCGCGTTGGCTCGCGCGCTCTCCTGGAGACTGAGTGCTCATGCACACTCGCAGCGCACACACATAATGCCAGGTTCACACTGCACACGGTTGCGGTCCGGCAGTGTGTTCCAGTAGCGGTGTGTCTGCAGCAGTGCAGATCATTTCCGCACCGAGTCTATGTTTGCTGCGCTGCAAGCGCTGAATTAAAGTAACAGCGCATTGTTTGCGGTAAATATGAACATGGATTGACACGAAAATGTAGTGATTATACCATAAATGCATATAATTAAAGTCTACTGTGTTTCACAGTCAACACATAGGCTATGGCTTTTTGGCTAGGTTTAAAGGAAAAGAGCACTTTTAGATAAACAAGGCAATAATAGTTGGCATTCGTGGAGGTAGCAAAACAAAGTTCTTTATGAACTGCAGGATTGCTTGTAATAAAGATTTCAATGCAAAAGAAACGGCAGTAGAGCTGACTGTTTATGTCAATGGTAAGTTTTCATTTAGAATGTTTGTGATAACGTAAGAAAAGTAGTTAATGTTTTGCCACTTGCTTGAGCAACTTAATATATAAATGTAAAAGTAAATGCAAAAGTAAAAAGCATTGAATAATGTGTTGCTTATATTTATTGCATTTAAACATGTCTATGAAATATTGTATTACTGGACTGTGTAAAAAAGAATCACAATGATGAAAAAGCATATTCAGTAACAATGTTTGGATTTGAAATCAAAATAATGGATAAATGTTGTGTTTGTAGTAAACAGCCAC
>NW_015542330.1:25955-26261 GCF_001515605.1 Sinocyclocheilus anshuiensis | reverse complement strand
ATGCTGAAAAAGCATTTTCAGTGACAATGTTTGGATTTGAAATCAAAATAATGGATAAATGTTGTGTTTGTAGTAAACAGCCACGGATCAGTTGCGGACTCCTGTGTGAAAGCACAGTCCATGCTGCTTCTGTTCTGCTCACGTACCGCACATGGCCTGCATACGCACTGCAAATGGAGTATGTGTAGGGTTGGGTACCGAAACCCGGTACCAATATGGCACCGGTACCTATAGGGCCTTTCGCACCGCAGGAACCTTTTCATAGTACCAGAACTAATTGTGGAACTACCCACTTTTTGGCGTTTT
>NW_015542330.1:19109-25351 GCF_001515605.1 Sinocyclocheilus anshuiensis | reverse complement strand
TAGAACCGAATCCGAACGCAGATTTCGGTGCCATGCCTGAGCGATCGATTGAAATATTTGTCCTCTGGTTCTCCGAAACAGACGTAAGAAGCATCATCACTGGCACCGCACGTGAAAAATATTTTCCCACACACACACACACACATATATATATATTATATAAAACATACACACACATAATACGAAGCATGTCAGATCCACGTCATGTTTAGCAGCGGCAGCTCTTAAAGTAATAGCAGCCAAAAAACCTAATAACCCAGCTGCTGTAATGTCTATTAATCAAAGACCATAGAAAAAAACAGGAAATCAATAACTTTTGAAGTTTTAAGGATTCATCTATATTTAATTTATACTTTTAATTTAAAAGTTATTTTTTAAAGTCTAATAAATGTTAAAATTGATAGCTCTCATTTATATTGTAATGTTGAATGGCTATAATCAATGGTTAAAAAATCTATTTCATTGAGACATCAGTAGTATTGGTATCAGTGATACTTGCCTTCAGTCATAAAAAATATGCCACTAAATAAATATTAAAAAATACACTATCTTTATGTTGTTTCTACATTAATTTGAAGATTGCATTTGAAATTATTGCAATATAAAAGTATATTTAAAATCTTTAATGTTAGGTGGCATTATTAATTTCAGAAAAATGTGTGATTAATTCGTTAATTTTTTTTAATCGATTGACAGCACTAAATATAATATATAATTAAAGTTGTTAAACAAACCCATAGTCCTAAGTTATATATATATATATATGCCAGCATGCTAAGAAAAATACACTTCTTCAAGATACAGTCTATGAGATTTTTTAACTGGTTTATACTTAAAACAAGCGAATAAGCAAAAGTGAACTTGTATTAAGTCACAGTCTTTGAAAAAAAGTCTTAATCTTCTGCAGTGTTGCTACATGTAAACGTATTTTACATGGAAAACAAGCCAAAAAAAGTCTCTCTAAAAACTTAAGAAGTCTGAGGTGAGGTAAGTTGAAGTGTGCAAGGGACCTGAATGCATTTACAGCCTAATCTGAGTTTAGCTGGAGCCACTCTTCAGGCAGCAGCAGGAAATAAGGTGGTCAGCTAACCTGCGATTAGCGAGCGTTAGCGTCCCCGCGGGAAACGGCACTTTACGCCACGGATCTGGAGACGAGGGCTGTGGGTGAGCCAGGGAAGATTGGAGGGTGTGAACAAAGAACATTAACTCATTTCTTAATAGCTCTCAATTTTTCTTCCAGCATACGTGAGGAGAAACTTTGATTTCTCGCAGTCGCTAATTCGAGAGCTAGCGGTGCGGACGGTAATTTTGCGAGGAAGACGATGACGCCCCCCCTCCCTCCACTCCTACCCCTTGACACGGCAGCCGTGTGAGCAGCCCCCGTCCGTAATCAATGCCAATGGCTGCAATTAATGCTGGGAAAAGTGTGCAGAACACAATCACTACTTCCTTCTTATTATTGTCAATTAGAGAGCGCTAATCAAGGCAAGGGCAGCACACGTCGCTGCTCTCTCCAAACGAAATGTCAAACTTCATTACAGCCTAGAGCGGGAATCAAACACCCTGCGCTCGCAGCCTCCTCCAGCTCCGCAGGGGCGACGTCTTCTCCGCCCCTAACCACAGCAGACTTCAGATTAGCGCCACACTGCTAGACTAGCTCAGCTGCTGCATGCTAATCTACAGGCTAACCGAATGTAGCCTAAAAGCAGTTCATCACACTTTATTGTGATAATTCCAATAACATGACGATTCAATGCATAAAATGATCAGCAGAAAAAAAAATTCAGAAAACTGCAATAAATGTTTAAATAAGCATTCTATCCATAAAATGATCACCAGAACAAGAAAATCACCTAGCAACTCCTTAGTAACACACTAACAACAAATCAGAATGAATGTGAATATGAAGATTCTATGCATACAATGATCAATACATAATAAATATACATAGCAACCACCCGGAACACCCTAGCAACCATCCAGAAGACCCTAGCAACTACATAGCAATATATTAACTACTAATAAGAACAAATCCATAAATAATGATTTTAGGCATACAATGATCAGCCGAGCAAGAAAAATACCTAGTAACCACCAGAACACCCTAGCAACTACATAGCAACATGCTAGCAACCAACTAGAACAAATGTGTAGACAACTACCTAGCAACCACCTAAAACACCTTAGCAACACGCAACCAACCATCCAGAACACCCACGCAACTGCTTAGCAACATGCTAGCAACCAACCAGAACAAATGCGTAGACAACTACCTAAAACACCTTTGCAACACCCAACAAACCATCCAGAACACCCTAGCAACTGCATAGCAACATGCTAGCAACCAACCAGAACAAATGCGTAGACAACTACCTAAAACACCTTTGCAACACCCAACAAACCATCCAGAACACCCTAGCAACTGCATAGCAACATGCTAGCAACCAACCAGAAAAAATGCGTAGAAAACTACCTAAAACACCTTTGCAACACCCAACAAACCATCCAGAACACCCTAGCAACTGCATAGCAACATGCTAGCAACCAACCAGAACAAATGCGTAGACAACTACCTAAAACACCTTAGCAACACCCAACAAACCATCCAGAACACCATAGCAACTGCATAGCAAACATGCTAGCAACCAACCAGAACAAATGCGTAGACAACTATCTAGCAACAACCTAGAACACCTTAGCAACACCGAACCAACCATCCAGAACACCCTAGCAACTGCATAGCAACATGCTAGCAACCAACCAGAACAAATGCGTAGACAACTATCTAGCAACAACCTAGAACACCTTAGCAACACCGAACCAACCATCCAGAACACCCTAGCAACTGCATAGCAACATGCTAGCAACCAACCAGAACAAATGCGTAGACAACTATCTAGCAACAACCTAGAACACCTTAGCAACACCGAACCAACCATCCAGAACACCCTAGCAACTGCATAGCAACATGCTAGCAACCAACCAGAACAAATGCGTAGACAACTATCTAGCAACAACCTAGAACACCTTAGCAACACCGAACCAACCATCCAGAACACCCTAGCAACTGCATAGCAACATGCTAGCAACCAACCAGAACAAACGCGTATACAACTACCTAGCAACCACCTTTGGAACACCCAACCAACCATCCAGAACACCCTAGCAACTGCATAGCAACATGCTAGCAACCAACCAGAACAAATGCGTAGACAACTATCTAGCAACAACCTAGAACACCTTAGCAACTCCCAACCAACCATCCAGAACACCCTAGCAACTGCATAGCAACATGCTAGCAACCAACCAGAACAAATGCGTAGACAACTATCTAGCAACAACCTAGAACACCTTAGCAACTCCCAACCAACCATCCAGAACACCCTAGCAACTGCATAGCAACATGCTAGCAACCAACCAGAACAAATGCGTAGACAACTATCTAGCAACAACCTAGAACACCTTAGCAACTCCCAACCAACCATCCAGAACACCCTAGCAACTGCATAGCAACATGCTAGCAACCAACCAGAACAAATGCGTAGACAACTATCTAGCAACAACCTAGAACACCTTAGCAACTCCCAACCAACCATCCAGAACACCCTAGCAACTGCATAGCAACATGCTAGCAACCAACCAGAACAAATGCGTAGACAACTATCTAGCAACAACCTAGAACACCTTAGCAACTCCCAACCAACCATCCAGAACACCCTAGCAACTGCATAGCAACATGCTAGCAACCAACCAGAACAAACGCGTAGACAACTACCTAGCAACACCCAGAACACCCTACCAACTGCAGAGCAACATGCTATCAACCAATGTAAATGATTGATGGAGTAAGACAACTATCTAGGAACCACCCAGAACACCTTAGCAACACCCAAGCAACCACCCAGAACACTCTAGCAACTGCATAGAAACATGACAGAAACCAATTCCAACAAATGTGGAAATGCGGATTCTATGCATAAAATGGCAACAGAGTGAGAAAACTACCTAGCAACCACCAGAACACCCTAGCAACACCCCGGTAACCACCCAGAATACCCTAGCCTAGCAAATTGCAAAAAAATAGAAACCAATCAGAACAAATGTGGAATGCATAAACTAATCAACAGAGTATGAAAACTACCTAGCAACCACCAGAACATCTCAGCAACACCCTGGTAACCACCTTGAACACCCTAGCAACACCTTGGTAACCACCTTGAACACCCTAGCAACTGCATTTTCAGAAAATGTAAAAATCCAGTTCCTTTATAAAACTGTACAAAACAAAACACTAGTGAAGTACACAAGATAATTAAGAGATGTTTGATACATGCTGAAAATACAATTCCAAAACACACACCGCAGACACTCTCTAGCATGTGCAGCACAGATATCATATAACTAAGAGCAGAGTGCAGATTTAATCAGAAGGATCAGTATTCAGAGGCTGTAGCTTAGAGAGAGAACAACACTCACATCATATGGAAATAGTTACTGTTTGAGAAGATTATCAATCTACCGCTGCTCATCTCAACAGTCCTGATTTGCTGGTTGACCTTCAACCTTGACAAGGATAATGGCATGACTGGGGCTTGCTTAAGATCTGTTTAACACCTAAATAGGCATCAAAGATGAATTTGCTTAAAACATTCCTGATGATACGCAGTTGCAGATACATGTCATTCCAGCATGACTTTCTGTTTTCTATGGGACACAAAAGATAATTTTCTTCCATGCAATGAAAGTCAATGAGGTGCGATGTTTTGTATTGTATAGATAAAAACTTCTGTATCTTCTTTTGTACAATACAGCTCAAAAGTTTGGGGTCAGTAAGATTTTGTTATAAAATAAATTAATACTTGTGTTCAGCAAGGATGCATTAAATTGATCAAAAGAGACATTTAAATGTTACAAAAGATTTTTATCTCAAAATATTGCTTTTTTTTTTTTACATTCTATTCATCAAAGAATCTTGAAAACAAAAATGTATCATAGTTTCCACAAAAATATGAAGCAGCACAACTGTTTTCAACATTGATAATGGTCAGAAATGTTTCTTCAGCATATTAGAAGGATTTCTGAAGGATCATGTGACACTGAAGACTGGAGTAATGATGCTGAAAATTCAACTTTGCATCACAGGAATAAATTAAATTATTAACTATATTTTAAATTATAATAATATTTTACTAATTATAAATTACAATTTACTGAATTTCTAATCAAATAAATGCAGCTTTGGTGAGCAAAAACAACCCCAAACATTTGAAAGGTAGTTTACATCTCTAAATTCATCCTTATAGCACTAGCACTAAAAAAATGTAACAAGATATCTTAAATTTCAATTAAATTTCAGCCAATATATTGATACTGGAAATTTAATTGTGCATGCTTATTTTTTCTATTTTTCTATTTAGATTTCCATCATCGTCATAGATCCGTCTTTAGTTAAATGTAATTCATCAATTACATTTGATTTTGTATACTGTAAATTTTAATTTTCCTGGTTCTGATTCACTTGTAGCATTTAAATAGATTTTTTTTTGTGTGTGTGTTTTATTTTTAATTTATTTAGACAAAATAGCATAGAATCAGCCATTTGCCAGAATCATTTGCCAGAGTATGAACATAATTACTGGCTGATCAGTATCTGACATTAAAATAAGTAGTTAAATATCGGTGCGACCAACTCACTAGTCAACAAGTCAGTTGTTGTACAACTAGTTCAGCATGCATGTCTAACCATACCCCAACGCACATCACATGAACACAAGAACAACGACAAAACAGAAAAGAAAACCTGCAATCTTCCGCCCAACAAATGAGGTTTTCTCTAGGTGTGCACTTTCCCAAGATCTCTGATATAAAACTCTATTATCTCCATTATGACCTGTAAAGCTATAATACTGTCAGTAAACGCAAGAACCGAGAGGCTGATGGGTAACAGGTCATAGAGAAAATGCATCCACCAAATCCTGATACAGCTAAAAGTCTGAGTATGTGTGCTTGTGTGTGACAGCCGACAAAGAGAGGGAAATAACCAGTGATGAATGTTGTCCCCGTAAAGCATTCATTTTCCAACGCGGGAGGGGAAAAAAAGAAGTAGTGAAGACGGGGGAAAAATGTGCAGCGTTGTTACGCCCCGCAAATATATTATTTGACTTCACTCAAGTGCACTGACGGGATGGAGAGAGAGAGAGAGAGAGAGAGAGAGAGAGAGAGAGAGAGAGAGAGAGGACGAG
>NW_015542330.1:13393-18610 GCF_001515605.1 Sinocyclocheilus anshuiensis | reverse complement strand
AGAGAGAGAGAGGATAGGCGAAATGGAGAGGCTATTTGCAGTTGGTGGCGGGACCAGAGTTGCCATTAAAAAGCTGCAATTACCAAATTATCCTGATTAGCGATTGGCTTGTTAACAGCAAAAACCACTGATACAAGTAATGAACAAAAGTGCCATAGTTTCTACAGTTACTACTACTAATAGACTACTATCTTTAACATTTTAAAAACCTTCAGTTTGTCGCAAACAAAGAGCAGTTGCTGAATTATTCTGACTGGTTTAAAGTTGCGATGAAATTTTTTATTAATTATTGTGTATATGTTTATTTCATACAAGTTCATCTGAGTTTAATTATTGGAAAGCAAAAATAATGTAGGGCGGGCCTAGGCTCAATGCATCGGTTGTTGATTGGATTTTGAGATGTGGGCGTTGCATTCAAAAATAGAGGTAGTTGAATGAAAGCTTGCTGGGGTGGATTTTGTTCACAATTAACTTTTTTATGGACTGCGATGATGCATTTTCAGTTATTACCATTTTTAATCTAGCAGTTTTTGTATTTTCATTTTTTAAAGATGTAATGTACACTAGCAGTCAAAAGTTTGGGATCTGTAAGACTTTTTAATGTTTTTCAATATCTTTTCACCTCACCGTGGCTGAATTTGATCAAAAATACAGTAAAAATTGTGAAATATTATTTGAATTTAAAATACATTTTCTATTTGAATATATTTTAAAATGTCATTTATTCCTGTGACGAAAAGCTGAATTTTCAGCATCATTTCTCCAGTCTTCAGTGTCACATGATCCTTCAGAAATCATTCTAATATGCTGATTTGCTGCTCAAGAAACATTCATTATTATTATCAATGTTGCACTGCTTTCAAACGTTTGACCTGTACTGTATATTTATAACACTATACTTGGTGTTTTATTATCTTAGCATTAAATTACAGAAAACTTGTGTTTCTCTTATACAACAGCTGAGGAAGTGATATTTTTCTCTCTTCTGACCAACATAATCAATCTCTTGATATGTTTTTACTCTTTTTGGAAAGTCATAAAAATGGACATGGAAAATCATGGATTTTAATTTGCTATTAGGGCAAAGTGATATTTGCAATAGTTTCCGATCAGTACTATTGAAGTTTACACAACTATCACTAAATACTAAAAACTAAAGTCTTTTGGCCAATTACCATTGTGCATTATATAGAAATATAGAAATTATATACTAAAAATCACAGGTATTGATGCATTCATTGCATGTTATTGTACTAATTTGGTACAACTGGTGCATAATCCCACCATCAGTGACCCTGAAGTACGACCTAAAATCTGCTGTAAATATCAAAGCAATGCGAAAAACAACTGTCAAGAAAGAAACCTGGTTGAATTTTAAACATAAATTAAAAGACTGATTTGAGAAAGAAATTAAAAAGGGAAGTGTCTGTAGTGAGGTAGAGCACAAGTTTCTTGGCTTTTCCTCTGACCTGCCGTGGTGCTGATAACAGCCTCGCTCCACTGTTCTGCGCTGGACACAGAGAACGAGCGCTGGTGCATCCCCTCTTTACTAGTTCCCAAAGCCACGCCAGCCGCCGAGCCACCAGACTGCAGGGAACTGCTGCTGTTAGAGTGAGGAGTGCCTGCCAGATGAGGAGAGAGAGAGATTCAGTTAGAGAGATGTTCAAATCACATTTCACAGACCTTTGTGTGTATGTTAAATGCACCTTAGCACCTTAAATATACATATTAGCACCAAAAGTATATATAGTACACTCAGAAAAAAGGTACAAAAACTGTCACTGGGGCAGTACCCTTTGAAAAGGTACTAATATGTAACTTTTATGGTACCAATATGCACCCTTCAGGGGTAAAGAAGGTACAAAAGTGCCTTATTAAAATACTTTTTGAAAAGGTACTATGTCCTAGTGACAGCTTTTGTACCTTTTTTTTGGGAGTGTAGTAGTACCTAAAGTGTATAAAGTAGTACCTAAATGGTACACCTTTTGAAAGAGTACAGCCCCAGTGACCGCTTTAGGACTTTTTTTTTCCTGAGCGTGCACGGCATGTTGGAGATATGGCCCAACGGTTTCCACATATAATCCACCCATTCTCACTACTATCTTTATCAATAAATGTGGCAATAAGGCCAAAAACAACATTAGAGCTCAAACATTAGAGCACAGTGTTAGCAACACCAAGGTCATGGGTTCAATTCCCAGGGAATGCACGAACTGATAAATGTATACCTTGAACACAATGTAAGTCACTTTGAGATAAATGCATCTGCTAATTGTAAACGTATACTGTAGTACTAAATGACTACCATATTCATTCACCATGGTATTTACATGACACCACAATGAATTATTGTCGTTTATAATTAGCTAATCGATTTAAAGGGATATTTCACAGTTGAGGGTAGCCGATGACTTCCACAGTATTTTTTTCCATGCTATGGAAGTCAATGGGTACCATCAGTGTTTGGTCACCAAAATGTCTTCTTTTGTGTTCAAGAGAAAAAAGAAACTCGTACAGGTTTGGAACAAAATGAAGGCATGTAAATGACAGAATTTGAATTTTTGGGTGAACTATCCCTTTAACAAAAATCCACCAGTTTCTGCCAAAAACACCATAGTTACTTCAGTTTTTGTAAATGTAAATCATACTTCACACCACAAGTCAAAATTACCATAGTACGTGTAAAAAAATCTATAGCAAAACTATGTTTTAGTTGAAACCTGAAGCCAATCAGCAAACAATCTCAGAACCACCATATTCCTATAGACAAGATGAGAACCATAAAGTATCAACCATACGAGGGACTAAAGAAGTTACAGTAAAGATTCTGTGTATATATTCCGTATCTGATCGCCGCGCTCGTCTCTCCGTGCTACATGAGCAGTCAGCGCCTCACCCTGCTCCCTCTGCGTTTCTGCCACTAATTAGCCCTTAATTAACAAGATACACTCGGAACGGTAATTAGCTCTCCCCCACTCTCCGCCTGACACATCCATCTCTCCCGGCGGCAGCGGCTGTGCTGACGGCCCTCCCTGGCTTCAATCAGCGGGTTCACCGGCCCGACCGTGTCGCATGGGGTCCTTTCCTCCTGTTCCCGAAAAACAGGCGCCCTGCTTGATGGAGACGATGGATCATCTTTAAATCTCCACATTCCAGGCTCAAGGTCAGGTTCAGATGGATACCTATGTAGGCTAATGATTTTTTCTTGCCTGTTTCTTCTTTAAGATCTAACATTGTTTGCTCTCGGCTCATTTTCAAATTGGTTTCATATTGCCGTTAGCCTATTCTTACTGAAATGTTTAAAAAACAGCACATTACTAAAATTACATTTTGTAATGGGCTGTTTATATGCTTCGGCCGTTCCTGAGGCTTTAAAGAAACAGTAGATATATGATTTTGTCTATGCATCGGAACGATTTCTTAAGCGTTAACGTAAACCGCATCACGAAATCCATTTAAAAGTTTTACCCACATGCATGTCAACAAAAACTTGGAAAGCACACAGAAAACACTGATATTTTATTTACTAGGCTCTAATGCATTTCACAGTGGGACTAAACTTTTCTCTGTTGTTTTTCGCTTTATGCAATTTTGTCTTTTTCTCCGACACGTTTCCTTCGCTCCCCTCCCTCCGCAGCGCTGATTTGGAGCATGCTAATTTAGCAAGTACTCCACAGCGTGAGCTTGAAGCTCTATCGCTCTCTCCCTGCAAGAGACGCCCTTCCCCTACGGGGACCGCAAGATTAATATTCTCGCACCCAACAAGATAATTACTGATACTAATTAGACATGATTATGTGAATTTGATACACTTATTACTCTCGCTAATGGTTAGGACGCATTAGGCTAACAAGAGTCTGTTCTTCGCAGTTTACTTTGGCGCCTGGCAAAAAAGCGCCTTGACACAATCAGTAGTAATTCGTGAGTAATTGAAAGAATAGAGGGTTATTCTTATATTTGTCTGTTCGGAGACATGTAATCACACTAGTATTGTTGAAGAGAAGATTTTATTAATTCTGTCATAATATTGCCCCTGACTAGATCCCTCACCAATGAATAAAATAAGACGCCGCTATTACTCGGATCAATGCCGTACGATATTGCCATTTTGATATTTGACATAATTATTGTTTTGGAGCAAATTGCTTATGAACTATGTGTTCATAAACCCATTGGAGTATCAATGATGTTTCTTTAATGCTCATACAAACCTGCAGCAATGTACTTAAATGTGTTATAACCCACTAACTGATGATGAGGACACTGCAGACTAAAATATAGATATGTAATCTAAAAATAAAATTGAAATTGTTAATGTTTTAAATATGATAATAATTAATTAAGTGCATTTACTATATAGTATATTATAATTCTATTAAATGTATTATCAAATTGTATATACTTATACATAATATATAACATATAAAGAAATAAAATATATTCAGCAATGTGCTTAAACATGATATAACTGAAAAAAAAAAGACAAAATAAGCCCCTAACCATGCCTCATCCCCATCAAGAATTCAACAATCATCACTAATTGTCAAATTTGATGCTAATGATTGATGAATTAAACATGTCTCCATCAATTAGTCCCCAGAGAACAATTCTGCATAAAAAAGGGGATAATGCAATTACAATGTGGAGAAAATCAGAGGAGAGCGTCGGGCAAAGACTGTACACGAGATCTCCTGCCACTTCACACACACACACACACACACAGTCACACAGAGCTAGAGGTGACCATGAGCGGCAAATTCTCACAAACACAGTCAAAAGAGTCAAAAGTCTCTGGGACATTTTCAAAACTCTGTTTATTTGAGTGGTTCTGACTGAAGGGGAAGTAGAAGAGTGTGGAAAACCTGTTTGGAAATAATCATTAGCGCATTAGTGATATATATATATATAGTGATCAACAACATAGCAACAACCTGGCAACCACACACAACACTTAAGCATCACGGTAGTGACTATAGCACATACATACATTTAAATTAACACATTTATTGTACTATTAATCTTTAATATATTATAAATCATATTATAAATACATAAATGATATAATTAACATATTTTTGGAATTTATGAATTTACAATATATACTATAATATGCATTATATCTCATTATGTCGCATGCTTTATATCTCATCCATCCATCCATCCATCCATCCATCTAGCTATCTATCTATCTGTCTGTCTGTCTGTCTGTCTGTCTCT